>NC_056747.1:1342844091-1342864736 GCF_019279795.1 Protopterus annectens
TGGGTTCCCAAGGATTTCCTCTTGAACAAGGCCGCTCAGGTGCTCTGCCTCACATGTACCGGGATTTTGTTCCACAGCATAGGGAGTCTCTGGGTGATGAATCTGTCCCTCCAGCATGTTCTATTAATAACCGTGTCAAGGTTTAAGTCTCCGCACTTGTGGTTCTGAGGGATCTAGATTTTTGAGGTGAAGCATATTCATCAAACCTGGGTTTGACATGGCCTTATATGTGAGGCACAGGTCACCACTGACCAAGCGGTATGAGACTGAATAGAGCTGGAGTTCTTTCAGTCGGGCAGCATAAGACATATTTTGAGACCCTTTATCCTTTGATGAGGAACTTTTGGGGCCTTTCCAGCTGCTGCAGGTGTCGGGTCAGATACATTCGAATGGGGCATTGTACTCAATCCTAGGTCTAATGAGTCATGAGTACAGGGGCGATGACCTCCTTGATCTAGATGTGAATCCCTTCATGATCAGGTGGGCAATGTAGAAGGTTTTCCTGACTACTTTAGCAACATGAGTGTCAAACGAAGGCTAGTGTCAACCTGGGTCCCCAGGTCCCTGATGACTTCTTCTGTGCTCAGTGGATTGCCACCTATATGGTAGCTAGGGGTAACCTTGTTTTTCCGAAGAATTATGACTATGCATTTCTTGGCGTTTAACTTTAGGCCATGGCTCTGGCACCAGTTATCCATTTCTGTGAGGCCCTTCTGAAGGATATCTGTGTCAGAAGTGTTTTCGACTATGGCCTAGTTTGCAGTCATCTGCAAACTTTGTCAGCCATAACCCTCCTGTGTTTGCTTGTACTTCAGAAAAGTAGATGCCGAACAAGAGTGGACCCAGGACTGAGCCCTGTGGGACACCACTTGTGACAGGCTTTGAGTCTGACATGGCTCCAGCATCTCTGACCCTGTGGGTTCTGTCACTTAGCCAGTTTGCAACCCATCTTGTGATGTATGGGTTTACATTCAAGCTGATGAGTTTTTCATGATACCTGAGTGGGGTATTGTGAAGGCCTTTGCCAGGTCGAGTTAGGCTGTATGGACTGCCTTTCCCTCATCAATGGCCTTGGTGACTGTTTCGAAAAAGTCAACCAAGTTCAAAAGGCATGATCTGCCCTTGACAAAGCCAAACTGGGTTGGATCCAAAGTCTGCAAGTTCCCTATGTCTTTATTTATGAGTTCCATTATGATCCTCTCCATGGCTTTGCAGATAAGGCTTGTCAAGCTAATGGGACGGTAATTTCCAGGGTCGGTGGAGGCACCGCTTGTGGAGTGGTACCACAGTTGCCGTGCGCCACTCCTTGGCGTGATCCTGAGGTGATGCTAAGATTAAACAGCTGTCCTAACTGCGGGTTTAATTCCTCAATGAGTTCATGGAGCACACAGCCGGGGACACCATCCGTCCCATGGATGCTGTGTTTTTGCCTTGGAGAGCAGTTCTCACCTGCGTTGGAGATGTTTGGGGGCTACAATCCTCTGGTATAGATATCTCTGCTTTTGGGGGAAGTTGGCACTGAACCTGTCAGCCAGTATGTTGGCAATGTGTGTAGGTTCAGTAATCTTCACATCATTTTGAACTAATTCTGAGCATATCTGGGAGTTTCCTCCTAGGTTTCTAACATAGCTAAAGAAGGCCTTATGATTGCCTTTTGTGTCCTTGGCGATTTTTCTCTCAAAATTTGCCTTGGATGATTTTATGAGAGCTTTTAGTTTTTTACTTATAATGATCAAAGGTGTCTTACCTTTCAAGGATTTTGCTCTATCTTGTAGTAGCTTCCTCCTTTTGTTGTAGAGCTTGTTTATGGCTGGGGTCCACCAGACTGGACGCCTTGCTGGTACAAAGAGTCTTAGTTTTGTTTGGGATTGCCTGATCCATGCAGTCCTGTAGGTGCTGGTAGAAGGCATTTGTAAGTGATTCAGCGGTTTGAGTAATGTTTACCACTGGCTCAGGGCCCTTAAAGGAGACCACACTAGTTTTTAGGAGTGTGAAGTCAGCTTTGAGAAGTTTTCACTGTGGTCTTTTTATTTCAGGTGGGGGCGGGATGAGGACCTCCAGCGAGATTAGTTTATGATCTGATCTCACCAGTGAGGGGTATACTTCTGGTGTTGAACATTGTGATCCCATGTTCGTGATGATGAGATCAAGTATGTTTTCTCCTCTTGTGGGGATGGTGACTAGTTGTTCCATGGCATTTGAGTTTATGAACTCCAAGAACCTTTGGGCAAGGGTGTTTGGGCTTGAGTAGTGTTCCCAGTCTATATTAGGGTAGCTTGAAGTCACCTAGTATGATGGTGTTTGGAGATACATTTATCCCCTTCAGTGTTTTCAGGAAGGCCATGTGAGGTTCCTGAGTTTGAGAGGGTGGCCTGTAACATGCTACAAATTGCAGAGCAGTCTTGCCTATGGTTAATTGCACCTGGATGGTCTCCGATGCATTGTGCGTTGCCACCAACCTTGAGGTGTGGGTGTCCTTATGAATATGGACACCCCTCCTTGGTGTTGTCCGGATTTTGGAGCCGGAACGCATGATATGAGGTGAAACCTGATAGTGCTGGGGTGCTGTCAGGAGCCTTGAACCAGGTTTCTGTCACAGCACAGACATCGATGTTCTCCATACTGAGAAGGGCCTCGAGTCGTGCATCTTGAGATTGAGACTTCTGGCATTGAGCAGCATTACCCTTAGTTTTTCCTTTTTTGTGTTCTAGGGTGGTAGGTTTAGAATTTGAGCCTTGCCTAAAAGGCACTATGGGGTGCAGAGCCTTTGCCAATATCCGGAAGCCCAGGGGTGACAGGTGCAAGCCGCCCTTGAAGCAGCGTGGCTTGTCCAGCATGTCATCCCAGGTAGACAGACATTGGATCCCCTTTGAATGACACCAGAATTTAAGCCAATTATTAAAGCTGATCATCTTATCACTGTATTGTGGCATCATTCTAGATGAAGGTAGGATACTGCTCAAGGTCAGGGTCATACCTGCTTGGGCTACATAATCAGAGAGCTCCTCAATGTCTCTTTTCATGTAGTCCAAGGAGGATCTCAGGTCGTTGACACCAGCGTGGACAATGACTGAGTCATACTTGTACCTGCTGTTGAGAGACCTGAGTGCTTGCATTATGTGGTGGATTCTAGTGCCCGACAGGCAGCTTACTGTGACCTTCTCCTTACTTAGTCTGGTGAGCGGGACGTCAGTGTGTCTGACTATGGAGTCACCAATGACGAGTGTGTCTGGCATTGTGTTTGGCCTTAAGGGCTGTGACTGTTTGACACTCTGACTGTGTGGTCTATGTGTTGCATGTGTTTGGTCCTGAGTTGGTAGTTGTTTGGGTGTCTGCTTTGGTGGCCTCTGCTGTTTTGGTAGATTTTTGATCAGAGCCTCCGAGTATGTCTTTGTGTGATTATGTGTATGATTTGAAGTTGTGATGGTACTATGTGTGACTGGGTATGTAGTGTGTGTGGTTACCTTCTCCTCCTGTCTGGTCTTGCCAGTCCTATGTTGAGAGAGCTCAGCCTCCAGTTTGGCCGTATAGTTGCATCTCTCGCATGTATTTGTGTTTTGTGGGAGAAGGAGAGGATTGTCTGTGTACGTGACGCAATTGTAACATTGCCTCAATATTCCCAGGTTCACCAGTTGAGCAGGAGGGGACACTAGCAACTGATCCCTCGACATGCTAGAAGTAATAGATAAGAAAAAACTTACAAAAGACTCCGGGGGATGTGGGTTCTAGGCTGGTGGGGTACTATCTATAATAAAAGTGCTTTATCAAGGTGCAAATACTGTAGGAGCAAGTGCTAGGCTTTACAGATAGAGAATAGTCTACTTGGGAATCAAGTAGAGATGAACTTTTTAGTTATAGGATATGCTGGTTAGATCAGCAGTACAGTTCGAGGAAGGTAGTTATAAGGGAAAATTTGAAGAGTGGAATTTAGGTAGCTCGAATAGTTTAACCTTGTTTAACCGCCGCTGCTCTTGTGTGCAACAGTGGCAACTGCGCGCTAATGCGTGCTTTATAGCAGGGGGCTGGAAAAAACATCCTATACATGTACAGAAAGTACTCGCTGGGAATAGTGATGTTCCTATACATGTACAGAATGCACCCGCTGGGAATAGTGATGATCCTATACATGTACAGAATGTACTCGCTGGGAATAGTGATGTTCCTATACATGTACAGAATGCACCCGCTGGGAATAGTGATGATCCTATACATGTACAGAATGTACTCGCTGGGAATAGTGATGTTCCTATACATGTACAGAATGCACCCGCTGGGAATAGTGATTATCCCATACATGTACAGAATGTACCCGCTGGGAATAGTGATGATCCTATACATGTACAGAATGCACTAGCTGGGAATAATGCTTAACCTATACCTGTACAGAATGTACCTGGTGGGAATAGTGATGATCCTACACATGTACAGAATGTACCCGCTGGGAATAGTGATGATCCTGTACATGTACAGAATGCACCCACTGGGAATAGTGATGATCCTATACATGTACAGAATGCACCCCCTGGGAATAGTGATGATCCTATACATGTTCAGAATGCACCCTATGGGAATAGTGATGATCCTATCCATGTTCAGAATGCACCCGCTGGGAATAGTGATGATCCTATACATGTACAGAATGCACCCGCTGGGAATAATGCTTAACCTATACGTGTACAGAATGTACCTGGTGGGAATAGTGATGATCCTACACATGTACAGAATGTACCCGCTGGGAATAGTGATGATCCTATACATGTACAGAATGCACCCGCTGGGAATAGTGATGATCCTATACATGTACAGAATGCACCCGCTGGGAATAGTGATGATCCTATACATGTACAGAATGCACCCGCTGGGAATAGTGATTATCCCATATGTACAGAATGCACCCGCTGGGAATAGTGATGATCCTATACATGTACAGAATGCACTAGCTGGGAATAATGCTTAACCTATACGTGTACAGAATGTACCTGGTGGGAATAGTGATGATCCTACACATGTACAGAATGTACCCGCTGGGAATAGTGATGATCCTGTACATGTACAGAATGCACCCGCTGGGAATAGTGATGATCCTATACATGTACAGAATGCACCCCCTGGGAATAGTGATTATCCCATACATGTACAGAATGCACACGCAGGGAATAGTGATGATCCTACGCATGTACAGAATGCACCCGCTGGGAATAGTGATGATCCTACACATGTACAGAATGCACCCGCTAGGAACAGTGATAATCCTATACATGTACAGAATGAACCCCCTGGGAATAGTGATGATCCCATACATGTATAGAATGCACCAGCTGGGAATAATGCTTAACCTATACATGTACAGAATGCACCCGCAGGGAATAGTGATTATCACATACATGTACAGAATGCACCCGCTGGGAATAGTGATGATCCTATACATGTACAGAATGCACCCGCTGGGAATAGTGATGATCCTATACATGTACAGAATGCACCCGCTGGGAATAGTGATGATCCTATACATGTACAGAATGCACCCGCTGGGAATAGTGATGATCCTATACATGTACAGAATGCACCCGCTGGGAATAGTGATGATCCTATACATGTACAGAATGCACCCGCTGGGAATAGTGATGATCCTATACATGTACAGAATGCACCCGCTGGGAATAGTGATGATCCTATACATGTACAGAATGCACCCGCTGGGAATAGTGATGATTCCTTACATGTTGAGAATGCACCCACTGGGAATAGTGATGATCCTATACATGTACGGAATGCACCAGCTGGGAATAGTGATGATCCTATACATGTACAGAATGCACCCACTGGGAATAGTGATTATCCCTTACATGTAAGAATGCACCCGCTGGGAATAGTGATGATCCTACACATGTACAGAATGTACCCGCTTGGAATAGTGATGATCCCGTACATGTACAGAATGCACCCGCTTGGAATAGTGATGGTCCTATACATGCACAAAATGCACCCGCTCGGAATAGTGATGATCCTACACATGAAGAGAATGCACCCGCTGGGAATAGTGATGATCCTATACATGTACAGAATGCACCCATTGGGAATAGTGATGATCCTACACATGTACAGAATGCACCCTCTGGGAATAGTGACAATCCTATACATGTACAGAATGCACCTGCTGGGAATAGTGATGATTCTACACATGTACAGAATGCACCCGCAGGGAATAATGCTTAACCTATACATGTACAGAATGCACCCACTGGGAATAGTGATTATCCCATACATCTACAGATTGCACCCGCTGGAAATTGTGATGATCCTATAAATGTACAGAATGCACCCACTGGGAATAGAGATGATCCTATACATGTACAGAATGCACCCTCTAAGAACAGTGATGATCCTATACATGTACAGAATGCAGCCGCTGGGAATAGTGATGATCCTATACGTGTACAGAATGCAAGCACTGGGAATAGTGATGATCCTATACATGTACAGAATATACCCGCTGGGAATAGTGATGATCCTATACATGTACAGAATGCACCCGCTGGGAATAGTGATTATCCCATACATGTACAGAATGCACCCTCTGGAAATAGTGATGATCCTACACATGTACAGAATGCACCCGCTGGGAATAATGCTTAACCTATACGTGTACAGAATGTACCTGGCGGGAATAGTAATGATCCTACTCATGTTCAGAATGTACCCGCTGGGAATAGTGATGATCCTATACATGTACAGAATGCACCCGCTGGGAATAGTGATTATCCCATACATGTACAGAATGCACCCGCTGGGAATTGTGATGATCCTTTACATGTACAGAATGTATCCGTTGGGAATAGTGATGATTCTACCATGTACAGAATGCACCCGCTGGGAATAATGCTTAACCTATACATGTACAGAATGCACCCACTGGGAATAGTGATGATCCTATACATGTACAGAATGCACCCGCTGGGAATAGTGATGATCCTACACATGTACAGAATGCACCCGCTGGGAATAGTGATGATCCTGTACATGTACAGAATGCACCCCCTGGGAATAGTGATGATCCTATACATGTACAGAATGCACCCGCTGGGAATAGTGATGATCCTATACATGTACAGAATGCACCCGCTGGGAATAGTGATGATCCTATACATGTACAGAATGCATCCGTTGGGAATAGTGATGATCGTAAACAAGTACTGAATGCACCCTCTGGGAATAGTGATGGTCCTGTACATGTACAGAATGCACCCGCTGGGAATAGTGATGATCCTATACATGTACAGAATGCACCCGCTGGGAATAGTGATGATCCTATACATGTACAGAATGCACCCCCTGGGAATAGTGATGATTCTACACATGTACAGAATGCAGGCGCTGGGAATAATGCTTAACCTATACATGTACAGAATGCACCCACTGGGAATAGTGATTATCCCATACATGTTCAGATTGCACCCGCTGGGAATTTTGATGACCCTATACATGTACAGAATGCACCCGATGGGAATAGTGATGATCCTATACATGTATAGAATGCACCCGCTGGGAATAGTGATGATCCTATACATGTACAGAATGCACCCGCTGGGAATAGTGATGATCCTATACATGTACAGAATGCACCCGCTGGGAATAGTGATGATCCTATACATGTATAGAATGTATACACTGGGAATAGTGATGATCCTACCCATGTACAGAATGCACCCGCTGGGAATAGTGATGATCCTATACATGTACAGAATGCACCCACTGGGAATAGTGATGATCCTATACATGTACAGAATGCACCCGCTGGGAATAGTGATGATCCTACACATGTACAGAATGCACCCGCTGGGAATAGTGATGATCCTATACATGTACAGAATGCACCCCTGGGAATAGTGATGATCCTATACATGTACAGAATGCACCCGCTGGGAATAGTGATGATCCTATACATGTACAGAATGCACCCGCTGGGAATAGTGATGATCCTATACATGTACAGAATGCATCCGTTGGGAATAGTGATGATCCTATACATGTACAGAATGCACCCTCTGGGAATAGTGATGATCCTATACATGTACAGAATGCACCCGCTGGGAATAGTGATGATCCTATACATGTACAGAATGCACCCGCTGGGAATAGTGATGATTCTATACATGTACAGAATGCACCCGCTGGGAATAGTGATGATCCTATACATGTACAGAATGCACCCGCTGGGAATAGTGATGATCCTATACATGTACAGAATGCACCCACTGGGAATAGTGATTATCCCATACATGTACAGAATGCACCGCTGGGAATAGTGATGATCCTATACATGTACAGAATGCACCCGCTGGGAATAGTGATGATCCTATACATGTACAGAATGCACCCGCTGGGAATAGTGATGATCCTATACATGTACAGAATGCACCCGCTGGGAATAGTGATGATCCTATACATGTACAGAATGCACCCCTGGGAATAGTGATGATCCTATACATGTACAGAATGCACCCGCTGGGAATAGTGATGATCCTATACATGTACAGAATGCACCGCTGGGAATAGTGATGATCCTATACATGTACAGAATGCACCCACTGGGAATAGTGATGATCCTATACATGTACAGAATGCACCCGCTGGGAATAGTGATGATCCTATACATGTACAGAATGCACCCACTGGGAATAGTGATGATCCTATACATGTACAGAATGCACCCGCTGGGAATAGTGATGATCCTACACATGTACAGAATGTACCCGCTGGGAATAGTGATGATCCTATACATTTTCAGAATGCAGCCGCTGGAACAGTGATGATCCTATAAATGTACAGAATGCACCCGCTGGGAATAGTGATGATCCTATACATGTACAGAATGCCCCCGATGGGAATAGTGATGATCCTATATATGTACAGAATGCACCCGCTGGGAATAGTGATGATCCTACACATGTACAGAATGCACCCGCTGGGAATAGTGATGATCCTATACATGTACAGAATGCACCCGCTGGGAATAGTGATAATCCTATACATGTACAGAATGAACCGCCTAGGAATAGTGATGATCCCATACATGTATAGAATGCACCAGCTGGGAATAATGCTTAACCTATACATGTACAGAATGCACCCGCTGGGAATAGTGATTATCACATACATGTACAGAATGCACCCGCTGGGAATAGTGATGATCCTATACATGTACAGAATGCACCCGCTGGGAATAGTGATGATTCTATACATGTACAGAATGCACCCACTGGGAATAGTGATGATCCTATACATGTACGGAATGCACCAGCTGGGAATAGTGATGATCCTATACATGTACAGAATGCACCCACTGGGAATAGTGATTATCCCTTACATGTAAGAATGCACCCGTTGGGAATAGTAATGATCCCACACATGTACAGAATGTACCCGCTTGGAATAGTGATGATCCCGTACATGTACAGAATGCACCCGCTTGGAATAGTGATGGTCCTATACATGCACAAAATGCACCCGCTCGGAATAGTGATGATCCTACACATGAAGAGAATGGACGGTTGGGAATAGTGATGATCCTATACATGTACAGAATGCACCCACTGGGAATAGTGATGATCCTACACATGTACAGAATGCACCCTCTGGGAATAGTGACAATCCTATACATGTACAGAATGCACCTGCTGGGAATAGTGATGATTCTACACATGTACAGAATGCACCCGCTGGGAATAATGCTTAACCTATACATGTACAGAATGCACCCACTGGGAATAGTGATTATCCCATACATGTACAGAATGCACCCTCTAAGAACAGTGATGATCCTATACATGTACAGAATGCAGCCGCTGGGAATAGTGATGATCCTATACATGTACAGATTGCACCCGCTGGAAATTGTGATGATCCTATACATATACAGAATGCACCCACTGGGAATAGAGATGATCCTATACATGTACAGAATGCACCCTATAAGAAGAGTGATGATCCTATACATGTACAGAATGCAGCCGCTGGGAATAGTGATAGGTTCATAGGTTCATACTAGGCTATCTGCCCAAGGGCATTTATAAGCCTAGCCCATAGTTATGTGGCTTTCGCCACCCCTTTAGTTTGAATAAAACTATGCCTATTATTTTGCTGTGCCTCTGTCACGCAGTGACACTGAAGTAATCCCTGGGGTATATCTGCGATCTCCCATCCATTGGTCAAGATTCCTCTTGAACAAGGCCAGCGAGGTGCTCTGCCTCACATGTACCGGGATTTTGTTCCACAGCATAGGGAGTCTCTGGGTGATGAATCTGTCCCTCCAGCACGTTCTATTAATAACCATGTCAAGGTTTAAGTCTCCGCCCTTGTGGTTCTGAGGGATCTAGATTTTTGAGGTGAAGCATATTCATCAAATCTGGGTTTGACATGGCCTTATATGTCAGGCACAGGTCACCTCTGAGCAAGCGGTATGAGACTGAATAGAACTGGAGTTCTTTCAGTCGGGCAGCATAAGACATATTTTTGAGACCCTTTATCCTTTTGGTGAGGAACTTTTGGGGCCTTTCCAGCTGCTGCAGGTGTCGGGTCAGATACATTCTGAATGGGGCATTGTACTCAATCATAGGTCTAATGAGTGATGAGTACAGGGGGACGATGACCTCCTTGATCTAGATGTGAATCCCTTCATGATCAGGTGGGCAATGTAGAAGGTTTTCCTGACTACTTTAGCAACATGAGTGTCAAACGAAAGGCTTGTGTCAACCTGGGTCCCCAGGTCCCTGATGACTTCTTCTGTGCTCAGTGGATTGCCACCTATATGGTAGCTAGGGGTAACCTTGTTTTCGAAGGGTATGACTATGCATTTCTTGGCGTTTAACTTTAGGCCATGGCTCTGGCACCAGTTATCCATTTCTGTGAGGCCCTTCTGAAGGATATCTGTGTCAGAAGTGTTTTCGACTATGGCGCCCAGTTTACAGTCATCTGCAAACTTTGTCAGCCATAACCCTCCTGTGTTTGCTTGTACTTCAGAAAAGTAGATGCCGAACAAGAGTGGACCCAGGGCTGAGCCCTGTGGGACACCACTTGTGACAGGCTTTGAGTCTGACATGGCTCCAGCAACTCTGACCCTGTGGGTTCTGTCACTTAGCCAGTTTGCAACCCATCTTATGATGTATGGGTTTACATTCAAGCTGATGAGTTTTTTGATGATACCTGAGTGGGGTATTGTGTTGAAGGCCTTTGCCAGGTCGAGGTTGGCTGTATGCACTGCCTTTCCCTCATCAATGGCCTTGGTGACTGTCGAAAAAGTCAACCAAGTTCAAAAGGCATGATCTGCCCTTGACAAAGCGAAACTGGGTTGGATCCAAAGTCTGCAAGTTCCCTGTCTTTATTTATGAGTTCCATTATGATCCTCTCCATGGCTTTGCAGATAAGGCTTGTCAAGCTAATGGGACGGTAATTTCCAGGGTCGGTGGAGGCACTGCCCTTGTGAAGTGGTACCACAGTTGCCGTGCGCCACTCCTTGGGTACGTATCCTGAGGTGATGCTAAGATTAAACAGCTGTCCTAACTGCGGGTTTAATTCCTCAATGAGTTCGTGGAGCACACAGCCAGGGACACCATCCGGCCCTATGGATGCTGTGTTTTTTGCCTTGGAGAGAGCAGTTCTCACCTGGGCATTGGAGATGTTTGGGGGGCTACAATCCTCTGGTATAGATATCTCTCCTTTTGGGGGGGAGGGGGGGAAGAAGTTGGCACTGAACCTATCAGCCAGTATGTTGGCAATGTGTGTAGGTTCAGTAATCTTCACATAATTTTGAACTAATTCTGAGCATATCTGGGAGTTTCCTCCTAGGTTTCTAACATAGCTGAAGAAGGCCTTATGATTGTCTTTTGTGTCCTTGGCGATTTTTCTCTCAAAATTTGATTTGGATGATTTTATGAGAGCTTTTAGTTTTTTACTTATAATGATCAAAGGTGTCTTACCTTTCAAGGATTTTGCTCTATCTTGTAGTAGCTTCCTCCTTTTGTTGTAGAGCTTGTTTATGGCTGGGGTCCACCAGACTGGACGCTTGCCTTTGGTACAAAGAGTCTTAGTTTTGTTTGGGATTGTCTGATCCATGCAGTCCTGTAGGTGCTGGTAGAAGGCATTTGTAAGTGATTCAGCAGTTTGAGTAATGTTTACCACTGGCTCAGGGGCCTTAAAGGAGACCACACTAGTTTTTAGGAGTGTGAAGTCAGCTTTTGAGAAGTTTTTCACTGTGGTCTTTTTTATTTCAGGTGGGGGCGGGATGAGGACCTCCAGCGAGATTAGTTTATGATCTGATCTCACCAGTGAGGGGTATACTTCCGGTGTTGAACATTGTGATCCCATGTTCGTGATGATGAGATCAAGTATGTTTTCTCCTCTTGTGGGGATGGTGACTAGTTGTTCCATGGCATTTGAGTTTATGAACTCCAAGAACCTTTGGGCAAGGGTGTTTGGGCTTGAGTAGTGTTCCCAGTCTATATTAGGGTAGTTGAAGTCACTTAGTATGATGGTGTTTGGAGATACATTTATGGGAATAGTGATGATCCTATACATGTACGGAATGCACCAGCTGGGAATAGTGATGATCCTACACATGAACAGAATGCTCCCGCTGGGATTAGTGATGATCCTATACATGGACAGATTGCACCCTCTGGGAATAGTGATGATCCTACACATGTACAGAATGTATCCGTTGGGAATAGTGATTATCCCATACATGTACAGAATGTATCCGTTGGGAATAGTAATGATCCTATACATGTACAGAATGCACCCGCTGGGAATAGTGATGATCCTATACAGGTACAGAATGCACCCGCTGGGAATAGTGATGATCCTATACATGTACAGAATGCACCCCTGGGAATAGTCATGATCCTATACATGTACAGAATGCACCCGCTGGGAATAGTGATGATCCTATACATGTACAGAATGCACCCGCTGGGAATAGTGATGATCCTATACATGTACAGAATGCACCCGCTGGGAATAGTGATGATCCTATACATGTACAGAATGCACCTCTGTGAATAGTGATGATCCTATACATGTGCAGAATGCACCCGCTGGGAATAGTGATGATCCTCCACATGTACAGAATGCACCCGCTGGGAATAGTGATGGTCATATACATGTACAGAATGCACCTGCTGGGAATAGTGATGATCCTATACATGTACAGAATGCACCCACTGGGAATACTGCTGATCCTATACATGTACAGAATGCACCCTCTGGGAATAGTGATGATCCTATACATGACAGAATGAACACGCTGGGAATAGTGATGATCCTATACATGTACGCAATGTACCCACTGGGAATAGTGATGATCCTATACATGTACAGAATGCACCCGCTGGGAATAGTGATGATCCTATACATGTACAGAATGCACCCGCTGGGAATAATGCTTAACCTATACGTGTACAGAATGTACCTGGTGGGAATAGTGATGATCCTACAGATGTACAGAATACACCCGCTGGGAATAGTGATGATCCTATACATGTACAGAATGCATCTGCTGGGAATAGTGATGATCGTATACAAGTACAGAATGCACCTGCTGGGAATAGTGATGATCCTATACATGTACAGAATGTACCCGCTGGGAATAGTGATGATCCTATACATGTACAGAATGCACCAGCTGAGAATAGTGATGATCCTATACATGTACAGAATGCACCTGCTGGGAATAGTGATTATCCCATACATGTACAGAATGCACCTGCTGGGAATAGTGATGATCCTAAACATCTGCAGAATGTATCCATTGGGAATAGTGATGATTCTACCATGTACAGAATGCACCCGCTGGGAATAATGCTTAACCTATACATGTACAGAATGCACCCGCTGGGAAATGATCCTATACATGTACAGAATGCACCCATTGGGAATAGTGATGATCCTATACATGTACAGAATGCACCCGCTGGGAATAGTGATGGTCATATACATGTACAGAATGCACCTGCTGGGAATAGTGATGATCCTATACATGTACAGAATGCACCCACTGGGAATACTGCTGATACTATACATGTACAGAATGCACCCTCTGGGAATAGTGATGATCCTATACATGACAGAATGAACACGCTGGGAATAGTGATGATCCTATACATGTACGCAATGTACCCACTGGGAATAGTGATGATCCTATACATGTACAGAATGCACCCGCTGGGAATAGTGATGATCCTATACATGTACAGAATGCACCCGCTGGGAATAATGCTTAACCTATACGTGTACAGAATGTACCTGGTGGGAATAGTGATGATCCTACACATGTACAGAATGCACCCGCTGGGAATAGTGATGATCCTATACATGTACAGAATGCATCTGCTGGGAATAGTGATGATCGTATACAAGTACAGAATGCACCCGCTGGGAATAGTGATGATCCTATACATGTACAGAATGTACCCGCTGGGAATAGTGATGATCCTATACATGTACAGAATGCACCCGCTGGGAATAGTGATGATCCTATACATGTACAGAATGCACCCGCTGGGAATAGTGATTATCCCATACATGTACAGAATGCACCCGCTGGGAATAGTGATGATCCTATACATGTACAGAATGTATCCATTGGGAATAGTGATGATTCTACCATGTACAGAATGCACCCGCTGGGAATAATGCTTAACCTATACATGTACAGAATGCACCCGCTGGGAATAGTGATGATCCTATACATGTACAGAATGCACCCACTGGGAATAGTGATGATCCTATACATGTACAGAATGCACCCGCTGGGAATAGTGATGATCCTATACATGTACAGAATGCACCCACTGGGAATAGTGATTATCCCATACATGTACAGAATGCACCCGCTGGGAATAGTGATGATCCTACACATGTACAGAATGTACCCGCTGGGAATAGTGATGATCCTGTACATGTACAGAATGCACCCCCTGGGAATAGTGATGGTCCTATACATGTACAAAATGCACCCGCTCGGAATAGTGATGATCCTATACATGTACAGAATGCACCCGCTGGGAATAGTGATGATCCTATACATGTACAGAATGCATCCGTTGGGAATAGTGATGATCGTAAACAAGTACTGAATGCACCCTCTGGGAATAGTGATGGTCCTGTACATGTACAGAATGCACCCGCTGGGAATAATGATGATTCTACACATGCACAGAATGCACCCGCTGGGAATAGTGACAATCCTATACATGTACAGAATGCACCCCCTGGGAATAGTGATGATTCTACACATGTACAGAATGCACCCGCTGGGAATAATGCTTAACCTATACATGTACAGAATGCACCCACTGGGAATAGTGATGATCCTATACATGTATAGAATGCAACCACTGGGAATAGTGATGATCCTATACATGTATAGAATGCACCCGCTAGGAATAGTGATGATCCTATACCTGTACAGAATGCACCCGCTGGGAACAGTGATGATCCTATACATGTACCCTCCCTCTTCTCCTTCACCTACATTTCTTACCTTCACAACTCTGATAAACTTGTTAAACTTACCTTCTAAATACTCTCTTGTAACTGATTGTCTTCTGCTTTTCTCACCTCCTCTGGCTCTTCCCGCTCCGTTCGCCCTTCGGGCTCACTCCGCTCCCCTACCCTGCCCCCAAATTCCACCCGCCCCCAACACATCCACATTTATACATCACTAACTCCACCCTACATTCTTTTCCACCAATTAGACTCTTTCCCTCCCCCACCACTTCCTACTTTAATTAACCAATCTAAACCCTCCTTTCATTTCTCCAACCTCTCTTACCCCTCCCACTTCTCACTACACTTAACCCTACACTCTCCTCTCCTACTTGATATCTTCCTTCCAGTCTTCCCTCATTTTTCTCCTAACTCACACTATTCCAACTACATCTTTTCTTCATCCCTTACCCCACCCATTCAATCATGTTCTCCCAAACTCTCATTTCCCTCAGATTTCCCTTCTCTCTTCTCATTTGTCTTCTTCCTCTCTATCATGCTACTTCTTACTGCTCAGTAACTCACCCTTACCTGGCTACTTTTCACACCCTCACTTTCTCCCACCCACATCCTCCTTCACTCAGTCACTTCCACTCCATTTCCCCCTGCCTTATCCCAATAAACCTACTACACCTCTTCCATCCCAAAATATTCTCCTCCTCTGCAAAAATCCTCTCTCTTACATTTCCACCAACCCCAAACAACTTCTTACTCTCCAAACCTAAAAGACTTAAAGTTTTCCCATATAATTTCCTAGCCTTATCTGGAGACATCCACCCTAATCCTGGCCCCTGCCTCAGTACAAACAACTCATTCCCTCCTTCTCCCTCCTCCCACACTTCAAATACACCTCTCCCTCCCACTCCTACTCCTAAGACCTCTCCTACCACCCTTAAGGTCTTCACTATTAATGCCCAAAGCCTAAACAACAAACTTCACCATGTTCACGCCTGGATTAACCACAACCAACCTGACATCTTAGCCATCTCTGAGACCTGGCTAAAACCCCTTATCTCTGACTCAGAAATCCTTCCTCCTGGCTTCAACATCCTCAGGAGTGACCGACTAAACAAAAAAGGTGGAGGCTCTGCCATTATCTACTCTAACCTTCTCTCCATAATCCCCCTGCAAATCTCAACAACTCTATTCAAAAATACTGAAATCACTGCTTGTCTGCTCCAGCTCAATAAACATAAAAATATCTGTATCATTTCTTTATACATCTCCCCTGGCGACAACATCTCTACCCTAGAGAATATTCTCCACTGGGCCTCATCTGAAATAAAATATGAAACATTTATTCTAGGAGACGTCAACATTGATTGGAACAAAATCAACACAACTTTCCCCACCCTAGCTATCAACCTTTTCAACTTCTCTCAATTAATCCATTCTACAACCAGGCCCAACAACCCCCCCCCCTCCTGGCTCCATCATAGATTGGATTTTAGTCTCCCATCCTAACAAAATCTCTCTATCAGGAACTATGCCTGACTCCTTTAGTGACCATCTACCTGACTTCATTCATCGCTCAGCTAACCACTCTCAATTCCTACATAATTATATCCAAACTCGTAACCCTAGCAACTTCAACCCCATAATCTTCTCCAACATATTCAAAGAAATCAACTGGCAAATCCTTCAAACTCTGTCCCTCAACAATGCCGTAGAACATTTTAACTCCATCTTCCTAAATACTCTCAACTCTCTAGCCCCCTTAGAAATAAACGAATCAAAGTCAATTCTGCTCCTTGGCTGACCAAAGAGACTAAACAAACCATGCAACTCAGAGACAAATCTTGGAAGCTTTATCAGAAAAGCAAACAGCCTTCTGCCTTGCTCCAATATACCCAACTCCACAACCAAGTAAAAAAACTCATCATCAGAGACAAAAAAAACTACTACAACAAACTTCAGTCTACTAATCTTAACAACCCCAAACATTTCTGGAAATCTGTTAACTCTCTTCTCCATCCTGGGTCACAAAATAACCCCTGCCCTGACCCTAGTTTAACTGACAATGAACTAAGCTCACTCCAACACTTTCTTTATTGACTCTATAGCCAAACTAACCAAAACATTCCCTGATAACAACCCTTCCAACTTCCTAAACTCTCCGAAGGACTGTCACCCTATGTTTCAACTCAAACCAGTTTCCACAACTTTTATAAAAAAGCTCTTAACCAAACTAAAACCTTGTTCCAACGCCCCCGACAACATTCTGCCCTCCTTCCTCAAACACGCAGCCGAAGGAATAGCTCTTCCAATTAGCATCCTGATTAACAGATCCTTAAGAGTCATACATTCCCAAACTGTGGCGTTCTGCCTACATTCTACCACTTCATAAAGGAGGTAAAAACAACTCTACTTCTAACTTCCGCCCTACAGCCCTACTCTCTCCTATATCCAAAATTCTTGAGAAATGTGTCCACTGCCAACTCTTACCCTACTTAACAGAGAATCAGCTACTTACACCCACCCAACACGGTTTCTGTCCAGGCCACAGCACTATAACTGCCCTACTTTCATTCTTAGAAACAGTTAATCAAGCCAGAGATTCCAGACTTCTAGTATCCACTGTTCTGCTGGACCTCTCTAAAGCCTTTGATACCATCTCCCATTCACATCTACTCTGCCATCTCTCCAACCTTAATCTTTCCACTAATACTCTTGCGTGGTTCTCCAGCTACCTCTTTGACAGATCCCAGGCTGTCAGATGGAAGAACTCTACCTCCTCCTTCTTACCTACTCCTACTGGCGGTCCTCAGGGATCCATTCTCGGTCCCATACTTTTCAACATCTTCATAAACAACCTTCACACTGCTCTCCCTGACACTACAGTCATCCAGTATGCTGATGACTCTACCTTAGTCTGTGCCGCCCCCAGCTTTACTGAACTTCTCTCTAAAACTCAAACAGCTTTTTCCACTACAGAAAACTGGATGCACCAAAACCACCTCTCCCTCAACTCCAATAAATCCAAAATACTAATTTTCCTCCCTTCCAAGACCTCTTCCTTGGACAAAAACTCTTTCAACATCCTCAGCCAAGCTAACACTCCTATTGAAGTGGTCCCCTACGCTAAACTCCTTGGCATAACCATAGATGAACATCTTAAATTTGACCTCCACATTCAACAAAATATAAAAAAAAAACACCAAAAACTAGGCATGCTCTACAGGAATAATCTATTTCTTTCCAAATCCTCCAAGCAAACCTTAGCTACCTGCTTCCTCCTACCCTCTCTACTTTATGGAGCCCCTCTACTAACTAATCTGTCTGCCTCCCTCACCTCTAAACTTGAAGCTTGCTATAATAAAATCTCTAAATTCGCCACCAAATCCAAAAACTCAACCCACCACTGCCTCTCCCTTCAATCTTTAAACTGGCTAGAACTCCCAAACCACCTTGACTATCTCCAACTAACAACCACTCATAGATTAATATTCTACCCAGAAAAATGCCCTGCTCTATCCAACATCCTCCCCCCCTTACATTCCCAACTGATCTCTAAGATCTGAACACCAAAATCTAATCTCCATCCCCAGACCAAAACATCCCGCTGGTCAACATCTTCTATCCTTCTCTCTAGGTAGGAAATGGAACTCTCTCCCTCCTTCTCTTAGAACCATACCAAACTCAGACAACTTCAAAACCCAACTTTTCTTACACCGATCTTCAAAATGGAAATGTTCTTGCTTTCACCCTACTTAATCCCAAGGTTCCCCTAGACTAAGCCCCTGTACTCCTGCACCTTTATACACTCAAACTCTAGCTATGTTTTTAGCAGGCTCTAACTTCACTGTATGGATGACAATATTGAATAGTTAGCAAAAAAAAAAAACATTTCGACTAATTTTTAACTTTTGCTGTGTCCTATAAATTCTTGCAGTGTATTGTAAATTTGCATTTTCAATGTTCTTACTGTGTCTACATTCTATTGTAAATATGCATTTTAAAATGTTCTTACTGTGTCTACATTCTATTGTAAATATGCATTTTAAAATGTTCTTACTGTCTACATTCTATTGTAAATATGCATTTTAAAATGTTCTTACTGTGTGTACATTCTATTGTAAATATGCATTTTAAAATGTTCTTACTGTGTGTACATTCTATTGTAAATATGCATTTTAAAATGTTCTTACTGTGTGTACATTCTATTGTAAATATGCATTTTAAAATGTTCTTACTGTGTACATTCTATTGTAAATATGCATTTTACAATGTTCTTACTGTGTCTACATTCTATTGTAAATATGCATTTTAAAATGTTCTTACTGTGTGTACATTCTATTGTAAATATGCATTTTAAAACGTTCTTACTGTGTGTACATTCTATTGTAAATATGCATTTTAAAATGTTCTTACTGTGTCTACATTCTATTGTAAATATGCATTTTAAAATGTTCTTACTGTGTGTACATTCTATTGTAAATATGCATTTTACAATGTTCTTACTGTGTCTACATTCTATTGTAAATATGCATTTTAAAATGTTCTTACTGTGTGTACATTCTATTGTAAATATGCATTTTACAATGTTCTTACTGTGTCTACATTCTATTGTAAATATGCATTTTAAAATGTTCTTACTGTGTCTACATTCTATTGTAAATATGCATTTTAAAATGTTCTTACTGTGTGTACATTCTATTGTAAATATGCATTTTAAAATGTTCTTACTGTGTCTACATTCTATTGTAAATATGCATTTTAAAATGTTCTTACTGTCTACATTCTATTGTAAATATGCATTTTAAAATGTTCTTACTGTGTCTACATTCTATTGTAAATATGCATTTTAAAATGTTCTTACTGTGTGTACATTCTATTGTAAATATGCATTTTACAATGTTCTTACTGTGTGTACATTCTATTGTAAATATGCATTTTCAATGTTCTTACTGTGTCTACATTCTATTGTAAATATGCATTTTAAAATGTTCTTACTGTGTCTACATTCTATTGTAAATATGCATTTTAAAATGTTCTTACTGTGTGTACATTCTATTGTAAATATGCATTTTAAAATGTTCTTACTGTGTCTACATTCTATTGTAAATATGCATTTTAAAATGTTCTTACTGTGTGTACATTCT
>NC_056747.1:1342865236-1342955236 GCF_019279795.1 Protopterus annectens
ATGTACAGAATGCACCCGCTGGGAATAGTGACGATCCTATACATGTACAGAATGCATCCGTTGGGAATAGTGATGATCCTTTACATGTTCAGAATGCACCCGCTGGGAATAGTGATGATCCTATACATGTACAGAATGCACCCGCTGGGAACAGTGGTGATCCTATACATGTTCAGAATGCACCCACTGGGAATAATGCTTAACCTCCACATGTACAGAATGAACCCGCTGGGAATAGTGATGATCCTATACAGGTACAGAATGCATCCCCTGGGAATAGTGATGATCCTATACATGTACACAATGCACCCGCTGGGAATAGTGACGATCCTATACATGTACTGAATGTACCCGTTGGGAATAGTGATGATCCTATACAGGTACAGAATGCACCCGCTGGGAATAGTGACGATCCTATACATGTACAGAATGCACCCGCTGGGAATCGTGATTATCCTATACATGTACAGAATGCACCCGCTGGGAATAGTGATGATACTATACATGTACAGAATGTACCCGCTGGGAATAGTGATGACCCTATTCATGTACAAAATGCACCCGCTGGGAATAGTGATGATCCTACACATGTACAGAATGTACCCGCTGGGAATAGTGACGATCCTTTAGATGTACAGAATGCACCCACTGGGAATAGTGATGATCCTATACATGTTCAGAATGCACCCGCTGGGAATAGTGATGATCCTATACATGTACAGAATGCACCCGCTGGGAATAGTGATGATCCTATACATGTACAGAATGCACCCGCTGGGAATAGTGATTATCCCATACATGTACAGAATGCACCCACTGGGAACGTTGCTGAACTCCAGAAAACGCAACATAAATTGCAGAAGAGGAAGTACAAACTACAATTGTTTGCATAAGCCAGGATGATGAAGAAACCTTTGCAGAAATAGGAAATTTATTTGATGTTTTTCATTTGTAAGACATCCGATGGCAGGGAAGAAAAAATGATAAACTTGAAAATGAACCATCTATTGATCATATTGTTAGCTTGAGAAAAATAAAAAATAATCAGCCTGTGTTAAAATAAGTGTAAAGAACAATCTGTGGCTACTGTCTATAAATGTTAACAACGGAACAATGTTAGAAGTTAACTGTTGAACTGGTCATTAGATTTGCATGTTTTCATATTACAGGATGTGCGATTTATTTGTGAGCAGGACAACAGTAATTTGTAAAAATGGTGTGGGTTAGACACTGACTCTTGGACAGGACAATTGGATGTATGTGAGTGTGTATGGGGGTTCTTATGTAATTCCAAAACAAAAACAGTTGATTTGTCTATAATCAAGATAAAGCTGGTACTTCGACAGCAGGTATGAAAACCAAGTGTACAGATTAATAGGTGTTTATTAGCCCTAATGTGAAAGGAAGAGAAAAACTACCTGAAGAAGTTAAGAAACGTGCTAGCAAATATGAAAGTGATAGCAACGGGAGATTTAAACTGCAGCCAACATGCAAGTGGCAGGAAACATGAGCAAGATGAAAAACAACATAAATTGCTAAGACATGGAAAATGACACTGTGGGACTCAGTTTCATGGACATATAAAAGCTGATCTTTGACAACTGAAATAGATAATTCTGTCATGTCTGCAGACTAAAGTCAGAATGATGGGAGAGGGGCCTTGGATTCATTTTTTTCTGATCATGAGGTTATATGGATAGATTTTTTAAACAATAAAGATTATAGTATGCAAGGAAAAGCTATAAAAAGAAAAAGCCAAAGCAAAATTACCAGAAATCTAGTGGATAGGAGAATAGAAATTATTCTGGAAAGATGAAGTAATAATTAGATTTTTTTTTCTTCCTGGAAAGAACGATGGTTAATTTTTAAAGAAAAATTTAAAGCAGTGCATAATGTGAAATTAGAAAGAGAACATAGAAGCTATAGAAGGGATACTTATAATAAGAAGACAAACTTTCAGCTGCACAAATGGCAGCATCTTCCAAAGTGAGGAGTGCCTTCAGGGAGTGCAGTTTGCTGTTCAGACCCCTAGCATTAAGCAGCAGTACCTTGACTTTATCTACAGAGGATTTAGTTATGTTGGGAGGCTGGTTATTTTGACACTGCCAAAAAAGGCACAATAGTGGTGGCTAATGCGTTTGCAAGTATCCAAAAGCCTAGAGGTGACAGGTGCAGACCATCTCTGGCAAAGCAGTGTGGCCTGTCAACCATGTCTTCCCAGGATGACAGATATTGGATCCCCTTGGACTGACTGAGACCCAATTAAGGAGAAACCAGTGGAGCTGGAAGCATCTGATCAGTTGACATATGTAGATACTTTGGAGCCTTCCACAGGAAACCAGCACAAACTTTCAGCTGGAGCTGGACAACAAGGGAAGGAACAGGAAACTGTGCCAACTCTGACAGTCATTGTTGTGCAGTGATAGGCCAGTGAGTTCCTATATGAAAAAACAACAGATGACAGGGTGAAACTGAAGAGAACGTGGCACAGGAAGATGTTTTGGAACTTTTTATAGAATGTCCGCAGGAAATGGAGAATAAAGAATGTACCTTAAGTCTAGAAGAAAACAATCTAAGAGGAGTTGTTTCTCAATTATCTGCTTCACGACCAAATCCTTTCTCCCACTCAGCATGGTTTTAAGGCTGGTCACAGCACTACTACAGCTCTTATATCCTTCATGGACACAGTTAACCTTTCTAAACCTTTGATACAGTTTCCCACCCTCTTCTTCTCACTAAACTCTCTAACCTAGGTGTCTCACCCCCAACCCTAAACTGGTTCACAAACTACCTCACAAATAGGCAACAATCAACAAAGTGGCAACACTCCTTCTCCCCATTCCGTAACACAACCACAGGTGTTTCCCAAGGATCATTACTAGGACCCCTTCTGTTCAGCATTTTTATCAACACCTTCCACACCACTCTTAGTCAAGGTATTATCATCCATTATGCAGATGATTCAACCATCATCTGTACTGCCAATTCCACATCTGAACAATTGCAACTCACCCAAAGTGCTCTCACTTCAACTGAAACGTGGATAACCAATAATCATCCCACCCTAAACCCCACAAAATTAAACTTGTGCTATTTACTCCTAAAAACACTACCTTAATCAAGGATAACT
Organism: Protopterus annectens; assembly: GCF_019279795.1. Classification (NCBI taxonomy): domain Eukaryota; kingdom Metazoa; phylum Chordata; order Ceratodontiformes; family Protopteridae; genus Protopterus; species Protopterus annectens. Next base: position 1,342,868,367 of record NC_056747.1, read on the forward strand.
TGACTATTCTTTCCCAAAATAACACTATCATTGAGGTTGTAACAAATATAAAAGTTACTAGGTGTCATCATAGGTGAAAAAGTACAGTTTTGTACCTACCATAAATGTAGATGTCCGAGAGGTATGCATCTGCAGTCCTAACATATGGGTTGTCCTGCCTCAGGCAGCCCTTCGGTCGGCCGGATTCCAAAGTCTGGGTCTGGCCTCGGCTGATGTCGCACTTCACCCGACGTCATAGCTGCTGTGAATTGGGTATAAAGGCATCAGCCAATGCCATTTTCCTCAGTGTTTCTTGCCCCAGATGCCAGGTGCCCTCTAGGAAGGCTAAATTTGGATAAATGCAAATGTTTCCAAACAGTAGAGTGCAAACAAAAATAAACATGTATATACATATATACAAACAAATACACCATAATAGATTCCCCCAGCTAGCTACAAGATGGGCAAATACCCTAGGAGTACCACAGAGGGAAGGAGGGTGGGTAATCCTGACTGCAGATGCATACCTCTCGGACATCTACATTTATGGTAGGTACAAAACTGTACTATGTCCTTCAAGGATGCATCTGCAGTCCTAACATATGGGTAGAATACCATAGCCAAACTGGGGGAGGAGGCACTTAGATGATTATGGAGTAGTTAAGATCCCTTGCAAATCAGCAGTTGCAAAACCTGCTTGGGATCTGGAGTATAAAGGTAGATTATAATGCTTGGCAAATGTATGCACGGAGCTCCAAGTAGCAGCTTCTAAAATGTCTTTGGTAGCCACTCCTCATAAGAAAGCTGTAGTAGTGGCTGTAGCCCTTGTGGAGTGAGGTCTGATGTTTTCTGGAGTTGTCTTTCCATGAAAAGAGTAACAAAATCTAATGCAATTTCCTATCCATTTTGAGATTGTCTGTTTTGAAATTGCTTTTCCTTCCATTCCTGTTGCATATGCTACCAGAAGCTGGTCAGTTTTTCTATTGTTCTTGGTTCTGTCCAGATAGTAGCGCAATTGCCTGTGCACATCCAAGGTATGTAGTAGTCTTTCCCCCCTGTTCTGTGGGTTGGGGAAGAATGTTGGTAGGTGGATTGCTTGGTTCAATGATACCCTGGAGACCACCTTTGGCATAAAAGTAGGGTTAGTTCTCAAGGACACTCTATCCTGATGGAAGATAAGGAAGGGCTGTACTGCCATTAATGCCTGTAATTCAGAAACCCTTCTTGCTGAAGTGATTGCAAGCAGGAAAGCAGTTTTCCAAGATAAGAACTGTAATTCTGCTGTTGCTGCTGGCTCGAAAGGGGAAGTGTTAACTTTTCCAGCACAAAGTTAAGGTCCCATGTAGGCAAAGGCTTCCTTGGAGGCTTTACATTTTATATTCATCTCAGAAACTGCCTGAGTAGAGGATGAGAGAAGACTGGAGGATCCTTGTTGTATTCTGCTGAAATTGCTGATGCATGAATCTTAATGGAGGAGTAAGACAGGCCATTGTGGAAAAGTTCTGCTAAATATTCCAGGATGTTAGCTATGTTTGCTAAAGATACATTTTCTCCTTTTGCTGCACTCCAAATGAGGTATCTTTTCCATTTGGCTGAATAAGTCTTCCTTGTGGAGGGTCTGCGAGCCTCCAGGATAATGTCTTTAACCCTCTGGGATAAATCTGGGTTATTTTGTTTTATGTAATATTCCAAGCAGCTAGCTGTAGTGTTTTCAAGTTTGGATGTAGAATCTTGAAGTTGTTCTGTGTTAGCAGTAAAGGAACTAGAGGTAGAGGCCATGCGTGTGTCCGAGACATACTCCTCAGTAGCGGGTACCAATGCTGCCTCGGCCAGTTTGGAGCTATCAGGATGATCCTTGGGTGATCTTCTTTGATCTTCAGTAGCACTCTGTGCATCAAAGGAAGAGGTGGGAATGCATATGCTGTCAGGTTTTCCCAACTGAAGGAGAGGGAGTCCACCTTCCACGCAAGTGGGTGGTATGTCCTTGTGCAGAATTTCCTCAATTGGTGGTTGTGTGGGGATGCGAACAGGTCTATTTCTGGTAGTCCCCATTTCTTTGTAATGGATTTGAAGATGTCTGGATGCAGCATCCATTCGTGGGCATCCGTGGTAGTTCTGCTTAAGGTGTCTGCTAGTATATTTTCTTTTCCTGGCACAAATATGGCCTGGAGCTGAATGTTGAGGTTCAGGGCCACATTCCACAGGTCCATTGCCATCCGGCATAGAGGATATGAGTGTGTGCCTCCTTGTTTGTTGATGTACCACATGACTGTGGTGTTGTCCATCCTTATCAGCAAATGACCCTGTTGAAGAAATGGTCTAAATGTCTGAATTGCCTGTTTCACTGCCAGCATCTCTTTTTGATTTATGTGCAGGTTCAGCTGGTCTTGTGTCCATAGGCCTTGTATACACTTGTCCACCATGTGTGCCCCCCAGCCTAGGTCTGAGGCGTCCGTGGTGATAGTCTGGCTTGGGTGAGGTTTGTGGAAAGGCAGTTCTCTGTTCAACTGACAGGCCTGAGCCCACCACAGGAATTCTTGCTTCAGGCATGGAATTATTGGAATCTGGGCTTCTAGACTGTGCTTGTGTTGAGACCATATATTCCTTAGGTACCATTGCAACTTCCTCATATGCAGCCTGGCATGTGGAATCAATATTATGCAGGATGCCATGTAACCCAAGGCTTGTAGGACTTTCCTTGCTGTAAGCTGGTTCTGTGCTGTTAATGCCATGAAATAGAGTGGTAGTTGCTTTTGCTTTTCTGCTGTGAGAAATGCCATCTGATTTGAAGTGCCCAGTTCTGCACCCAAGAATGTTATCCTTTGGGATGGTACCAGCCTTGACTTTTTCATGTTGACTGTGTATCCCAGGGCTTGCAGTAGTTGTATAACCTTTTCCAAATCTTGTGTTAGTTTGGTCTTGTTGTCCGCTTGTATTAGGCAGTCGTCCAGGAATGGATAAATCTGTATTCCCTGAAGCCTGCAATGAGCAATTACTGATGCCAGGCAATTCATGAATACTCTGGGCGCAGTAGATAAGCCAAAGGGCAATGCTGAGAATTGATAATGCTCTGATCCTGCAAGAAATCTGAGGTATCTTCTGCAATCTGGTCGTATAGGGACGTGCAGGTATGCCTCCTTGAGATCTAGAGTCACCAGCCAAGACTCCTTGCCCAGCATAGGAAGAAGTTGCCGTAGGGTCAGCATTTTGAATTTTGGAACAATGAGATATGTGTTCAGAGCGGACAGGTCGAGAATAGGCCTCCATTGGTTTTCTTTCCTTGGTACCAGGAAAAGTCTGGAGTAAAATCCTTGTCCTTGTTCCATAGGCAGTACCTTTTCTATAGCTCTCATCCTTAGTAAGTGGTTGATTTGTCCTAGAGCGTTTGTTTTTTTGGTTTGGTGGTAGGTTTGGCATTCCTCTCTTTTTTGGTAGAGTGTGGAAGTGAAACCTGTAGCCTTTGTCTATTGTCTGTAAAATCCACTTGTCTCCTGTAATGTCATGCCAGTTTACGGAAAATAAGGCTAGCTTTCCACCTAAGGGTGCTTCCAGTTGTTCCCTGGTAGGCGGTGTCAGAGTCAAGTCATTGTGTCTGTCCTGTGGAAGTGGTAGTAGCTGGATCTGTGGCAGTACTTCTCTGGTTGTTAGGCTGCCACTGACGTCCCCTGTAGGCACCTCTGGATTGACCTCTGCCTCTTGGGCGCCTATTTCTGCCTCTCTGAGCTCTGGAGGTGTCTGGAAAGGACCAATTTTTCGAAGGCCAATTTCTACTAAACCTCGGAGGCTGGACCTGTAAGAAATCCTTGACTGTTTGGACAGATTTTGCTTTTTCTTCCACCTTCTTTAGCACTTGCTGTGCAGGGGAGCCAAACAAACTTTGTTTCTCCATGGGAGCATTTAGGAGCTTTGATTTTACATGGTCTGGTAAGGACTGCTCTTTTAACCATGCATGCCTTCTGATCACTGTTCCAGTCATAGCTGATCTAAAGGAAGCCTCCAGTGCATCATAGCCGCATTTTAAGGAATGATTACTGACCTGCTGAGTGTTATGCACCAAATCCTGAAGGGACTTATGGTCTAAAGGCTCAGGAGAGGACAGTTTTTTATTTAGCAAAATTCCTGATACTGAATCATGTGGAATTGACAGTTTAAGGCCCTAGCCGAAAGAGTAGCAGAAGTATAAACTTTTTTACCCCATCTCTCTAATGCTCTAGATTCTCTTTCAGAGGGGAGGGTTTTTTTGGCAGAGGCAGCTGCTACAGCTTTGGGGCCCTGTGAAATGGTTTCAGGATCTGCAATAGGAGCCTTATACAAGTGAAAGTGTGTGTCTGGGACCCTGTAATATCTGTCGGGCTTAGCAGGGGCCGGTGGAAGAGAGTCAGGGGCAGTACAGGCATCATTAAATGCATCATCCACAACTGTTAGTACTGGAGGAATGGCTAAAGGCCTATGCTGTGGTAAATGTAAAAAGGTCCTTAGCCTTTTCCTTGAATCTGAAAAATCCTGGCCCTGCCATTGAAATTGCTCTCTCATAGCATGTAAGGTTTCCCCAAAAGAAAATTCCTCAGGAGGAGAGGCAGAAGGAATGGAGTCTTCTGCATCAGAATCCTCATATGGAGAATAAGGGCTTTCTGGAGGATTTGAGTTTTCTGAATCATCCGAGGAATAGTCTGTAGAAACTGGATCGGGGGGCTTTGCTCTAGGCCTCTTCTCTGGAGAGGGTTGAGAGGCCCTGTCTGGGTGAGGTTGGGATCCCCTGATCAAAAAAATGAGATCCTCAGCCAGGCTAAGCATTTGGGAACTAGAGGTAGGCCTGTGTGAGGGGGTTTTAGCAGGCAAGGCCTTAGAAGATTTAGCTGCTTTAGCCCTGGAAAAAGCCTTGCTAGACATAGATGCAGGGGGCCCAGCAGCTCCACGTGCAGGAGTAGATATGTCTGGAGGAATAGTATCTGATAAATCCTGGGTGCCTGCTACAGCAGGAGAAATTTCAGTAGCAGATTCAGCCATGCTGAGTGAGGCCTCGGCTGTCGGAGGTATACTTTCGGCCGAAGGAAGAACCGAGGACTCGGTTTCAGCTGAAACAGAGACACTCGCGGTTGGCTTAACCGTGGTTTCGGCCGAAACCGCGGACCGCAAGTGTCGGTCCTTTTCCTTAAGCTTTTTAGCTAATTGTGAAGTCGGAGTCTCCGATGGCATTTTGTAAGCAAAAGCGGGACCAAAAAACTCCTCCGCAAACTCCGACCGACGTCTAAGTGTCCGTCGGTTGAAGGAAGCACAGGCTAGACAAGCTGATACGTTGTGGTCTGGGCCTAAGCAAGGAAGGCAGTAAGAGTGGAAATCCTTATGAGGTATTTGTTTCCCACAAGTTAAACAATTATTTACTTTTTCTGACATCGGCTGAGGCAAGAAAGAGTCCCCAATGGGGTACTTAGCTTTTTAGAAGTCTTCGGTAGTAGAAATCTCTGGATCTGACCGACCGGCACTTGTGAACAGCTTCTGCTTCGGGCACCGCGCGGCAAGAAAGACTGAGGAAAATGGCGTCGGCTGATGCCTTTATACCCAATTCACAGCAGCTATGATGTCGGGTGAAGTGCGACATCAGCCGAGGCCAGGCCCAGACTTTGGAATCCGGCCGACCGAAGGGCTGCCTGAGGCAGGACAACCCATATGTTAGGACTGCAGATGCATCCTTGAAGGACATCCTAACATTTAACCTGCATATTCACAGTAATATCAAAAAACACACCCAAAACTGGGCATCCTCTATAGACACAAATACTTCCTCAACTGCTCCGCAAAACTATCCTTAGCCTGTTCCTTTCTGCTACCATCTCTTCTATATAGTGCACCTCTTCTTACCAATATCCAGTCCTCTCTGAAATCCAAACTTGACTCGTGCTACAATAACATTGCCAAATTTGTAACCGATGCAAAACTTCCATCTCATTATTGTTCCTTCTTACGCCTACTAGATTGGCTCGCTATCCCATGTTATCTTACATATTTATAGTTAACCGCTGAATACAAATTTATATTCAAGCCATCAAACTACCCTGCCCTTCCTTCCTTATTTACTCAATACTGTCTAAATGGACCTCTTTAATCTGAAAATGACCTGCTTCTGAACATAGATAAGCCACACCTCTTAGCGGGTCAGCTGCTCTACTTTCCTGTTGCAAAACTATGGAACACCCTCACACCGTCAATCAGGACCACCAGCAATGCACCTGAGACAACACTTTTCCCTCAATATGGCACTGCACATGTGCCAAAACTGCACTTCCCAAAACCTGACTCCCTCTTCTCATAATAACCGACACCTTCCTTTATTAGTACTCTGTTATAACTTTCTATTTCTAAATACTTAACTACAGTGCTATACTTGCTCACCTATATTCAAGCTTAGGACTTCATAACTTAATTATCCAGACTATATTACAAAAACCTAAGCTACTCACACAAGTAACTTAATTATCCTAACTTGTTACATCCTAAATTATGATATTCTAATTCTGTTAACCCTTATCCTGATAGTGTAATCTAATATTGTACTCATGTTTTAACTGTGAACTGTGACTCTTGCATTGTACCTACTGATCAACCTATTGTACTGTATGTGTTGTGTACTGTATGTACTGTGCACTGTATATATTGTGTATTTTAGTGTAGAGCTTTTCTCCACTGGCCTCCACTGAAAATGGGCTCACTATGGCCCAGTGGACCATACCAGTAAACAAATGCAAATAAATAAATTTAATACTGATGGACAAACATATTAAGATCAATGAAATAAATAGACTGTAGAAGGTCAATAAAACTCAAACTTAGAAGTTTGATAAAGGCTGTCCATAGAGATTCATGCGATATAACATAAGTAAATAGAATATATTACTGCGTAGATAAATTATTAACAGATAAAGTCTTACCACAAAAACACAGGACAGTGAGGGAAAGGAAGAGGAGAAATCGAATACCATCATGGAAGTATCGAATAGAGAAAACTATAAACCAATTAAGACAAGAAGTGTTCATAGGTTCATAGGTAGGTACTACGCTATTGGCCCTAGGGTCTATATAAGCCTAGACAAACAGTACCCTGGCTTTTGCCACCCAAGAAAATTATTTTCCTGTCCCCCTGTCAAGCAGAGCCACAGAAGTGATCGCCAGGGTGAATTTCCTATCTCACATCCAGTCATCAAGATTGTTCTTGAAGAGTGCTAATGAGGAGCTTTGTTTAATATAGATAGGTAGTTTGTTTCAGAGTATGGGAAGTCTCTGGGACAGGAATCTATCCCTCCAGCATGTTCTGTTTATTGTGGTGACAAAGTATAGGTCCCTAGAGCATGTAGCTCAGAGGGACTGGGATTTCTTTACGTGGAGCATGTCCAACAGCTCTGGGTTTGACATGGCTTTGTATGTTAGGCAGAGATCACCTGTGAGTAGGCGATATGTGACAGAGTAAAGCTGGAGTTTTTTGAGATGGTCTGTGTAGGGCATCTGTTTGAGGCCGGTGATCCTTTTTGTGAGGTATTTCTGTGGCCTTTCCACTTGTTGTAGATGTCTTGTGAGGTACATACCAAAAGGGGCGTTGTACTCTATAATGGGTATGAGTGATGAGTAGAGGGGAACAATGACCTCTTTTTTCCTGGATGAGAAACCTATTGTGATGAGATGTGCCACATAGAAGGATTTCCTGACTACTGTGGCAATGTGATTATCAAAGGAGAGACTACTGTCCACCTGTGTCCCAAGGTCTCTTATCACACTTTTGGTGTTAAGTAAACTACCGCCTATGTGGTAGTTCATGGGTACAGAGTTTTTACCAAAAGGGATGACAATGCACTTTTTGGCATTGAGCTTGAAGCCATGGCTTCGACACCAGGCATCTGTCTCAGTGAGGCCCTTTTGTAGGATGTCCACATCGTTAGGAGTTTTGATTATGGCTCTTAGTTTGCAGTCATCTGCGAACTTTGTTAGCCAAAGACCTTCTGTGTTAGCCTGTACTTCAGAGAAGTAGATACCAAACAGGAGTGGACCTAGGACTGAACCCTGTGGTACTCCACTGGTCACTGGTCTGAAGTTGGATTTAGAGTCTGCTACTTTCAAAGTGTGGGTTCTGTCAGTGAGCCAGCTGGCAACCCATCTTGTGATATAGGGATTTATACCTAGTTTAGCGAGTTTATCTATACTTCCAGAGTGGGGGATGGTGTCGAAAGCCTTGGCGAGATCTAGATAGGCTGTGTGAACCACCTTACCCTCATCTACAGCTTTGGTGACCGCTTCAAAGAACTCTATCAGGTTTAGGAGACATGATCTGCCTTTTACAAACCTGAACTGGGCAGGGTCCAGAGTTTGGAGATTACCAGTGTCATTGTTTATAAGTTCCATGATGATATGTTCCATAGCCTTGCAGACCAGGCTCATCAGGCTAATGGAGCGGTAGGTCCCAGGGTTCATGGTGGCTCCCTGTTGCTGTGTTCCATTTAGTATGCACAAAGCCTGAGGTGAGGCTATGACTGAACATGGCACGTAGGTGTGGTGCCAGTTTGTTCTGTAGTTCATGTAGAATGCAGTCTGGGATGTTGTCAGGTCCCATGGATGCTGTGTTCTTGGCTTTGGAGAGTGTGTTTTTTACCTGTGCAGCCATGATTACAGGAACTTTGCATTCTTCCGGTACAGAGATGGGCCCACTAGGGGGTGAGAGTGGGTAAAGTTAGTACTGAACCTATCTGTCAGGATGTTGGCAATATCAGTTGGTTCTGTATATTTAGTGCCATTGTACTGTAACTTAGAGTAGATCTGAGTGTTACCACTGAGATTCTTGACAAAGCTATAGAATGCTTTGTGGTTGTCTTAGAATCAGTGGCGATTTTGTTTTCGTAACTAGCTTTAGAGGATTTTAACAGTGTCATTGTTAGAAGAAGATAGAAAAGGGAACAGATCAACAAAAATACTCAGAAAGATAGACGTGATAAAACCAATGCTCAGTGTTAGAACAGATCAGGATCTATCATGCACTATTACAAATAAACTAAAAATATCAGGCAGAAAAGCATAGAAAATACACAGATAAATATAAAGGGAAAGTACAAAATAAGCAATTTATTGATGACACAAAAAAAGTTTTATAGAGAACTGGGAAACAAGGTAAAAGGAATTGAAAGACCACCAAAAAAGAAGAAATAGATACATTTTAGAGAAATATCTATGAAGATCCTCTGGAGCATAACAAAGATGCTAAATGGATAGAAGAAGTAAAAGAAAGAATAAGAAGTTTAAAGGCACAGGATATGAAATGGGATGAAGTAACAGCCAGAGAGATTGAAACAAAGTTAAGAAAAGCTTCAAATTGGAAAACCCAGGCCGAGATGTAGTACCTAACTTCTGGCTAAAAGTATTAACACCTTTGCATGAAGATTTAGCCATGAGTTAGAACTATTTATATGCACACCCAGAACAGACACCAACCTGGCTAACAGGAAAAAACAGTGCTCCTGCTTAACAGCGAACCTGCAACCTACCCTAAAAACTATAGACCAATAACTTGCCTTCCGACAACATATATAATATACACCGGAACTGATGCCGACAAACTTGATAGTTTTTTAGAAGACAAATTAATTATGGAATTGAACAAAATGGTAATAAAAGAAAGTCACATGGAAAAAAGAATCATTTGTTGTTAAATCAAGTCATAGTGGATAACTGTAAAAAGGGGAAGAATCTAAGTATGGCATAGATAGATTACAAACAAGCATTTGACAGTATTCCACATTCATGGATAAAAGACTACTTAAATAAGATACCCCCTACACTGTTCGGTTACATCACAGCAACCATGAAACAGTGGCAAACCACTTTGCAGTTAAGCCATGATAAAATTCGAAGGGGGTTATTCCAGGATGACTCTGTAACCGCTGCTCTTTTGTCTTGCCCTTAACCCATTAAGCTGAATGCTTAAAAAGATTAGGTCATGGGTACAATATGGCTCCCAGACAGCAACAAAGTATAAAGACTTGTCATCTTCTTTTTGTAAATAATTTAAAACAGTAACAGTTCATCAGATGAGACACTGACAGCAGAACTGCAAGTGGTCAAAACATTTTCGGATGATATAAGAATGTCATTTAATCTTGATAAATGTGCAAAAGCAACCTTTAAAGCAAGAAAGTTGCAGCACCAAGAAAACATCAGTTTGGGACAAGAATGTGATATAAAAGAACCTGAGCACGACAGAGTGAATAAATATTTGGGAACTGATGAAGGATCAACAATAAACATGAAAAAATGCAAATAAAACTTAGTAAGACATATTTTAGAAGACTTAAACCTTAGCATGGATATAAATAGGATGTGCTGGAGGATAGATTTTATCACTAGAGACTCCCTATGCTGTGGAATAAAATCCCGGTCCATGTGAGGCAGAGCACCTCGCTGACTCTGTTCAAGAGAAATCTACACCTGTGAATGGGAGATCGTAGGTTTACCCCAGGAATCATCTCTGTGTCACTGCTGGACAGAGGCACAACAAACTAATGGGCACAGTATTTTTTTTATAATAAGGGTAAAGCCAAAAAAAAAAAAGGCTAGGCTTATAAATGCCTTAGGGCAGATAGCCTAGTATAAACCTATGAACCTATAAATTAATACTGAAAACAGCCTTGATATCTAGGAACAAAGTCCAAGCTATAAACCAATTTGCTCTTCCTGTCCTAACTTACAGTTTTGGAGTAACTGAATGACCCCAAAAGGTGTTGGACAGATTAGACAGGAAAACAAAAAGGATGCTCCAAGTTTATCAAACGATTTATAAAAATCATGCATAGCAAGATTATATATTCTCCATTCTGAAGGCGGTATGGGCCTTCTCAAAATTGATTACATGGATAGATCTACAATCGTGGGACTGCATACACATCTGCTGACCTCACATGACCCAAACATAGTGAAAAGTTTTAAATTATGAGGAGAATAAATCTTAGACGACTTCTCTGCTTAGTTTAGCAGAAGCATAGTGGCATCAAGTAGGAATGGAAATCAAACCAGAAGTAGATAAAAATCAGGAAGCAGCTGAATGTGCCAGAAAACAAAAGAAAGAATATAAGGTGAAGGATCCAATGAGAAGGCATAAAATGTGGAAAATACATAAATATAGTTGCAAGTATAGAAAACTCTTGGAACAACCTTGTGTTGATCAGGATCAAATGCAGGAATGGTTAAGGAGAGGTGAATTTAAACCAAAAGATGAAAGGTTAATATTGGCGGCACAAGATAGTGGACTGTGTACATGTTGGTTTACAAAGTCTATTCAACATGTGGGATAAGCAGACAAAAGTAGGTTGTGTAAAACGGAACTGGAAACAGTCGCACACCTTGTTGCTGGGTGGGATATACTAATGACGGAAGGTCTGTATACTGAAAGGTATAATAATGTGTCACAACTGTTGCACTGGGGATTGTGCAAATGTTATATGACGTAGCTGAAAAACACTAGAAACATGAGCCACAAAGCATTATAGAAAATCCTGAGGTCTGTATCATATGGGATGGGATGCTACCAATAGTTAAAAAAATAGATGCGAGAAAAACAGATATAGTGGTCCACGAAAAAAGACAAAAGTAGCACTGATCACTGAAATCGCCACACCTAGTGACTACAGTGTCTTGCATAAAGAGAGACACAAAGTCATAAAACACCAGGATTTGCAGGCAGAAATGAGAGCAGTGTGGAAGATACCCAGACAGTTCCAGTAGTAGTAGGAGCAATGGATCTTATAAAAAAGAATCTACAATCGTACTTACATATATTATGAATACATGTAACTCTGTATGAACTGCAGAAGGAGTCATTACTGGGCACATTGCGGGTTCTACGAAGAGCACTTCTGGCTAACATCAAAGACTGAAACAATATTAATTTCATGAACTTTAATCATAATATTAGGAACCCAAAAGACCTGAAGAAATTAAAAGTGAGAGAGCTTACTAATAAGGACACAGGTTGTTGTTGTCTTTTGGCTTTTCCCGGTTAGGGGTCACCACAGCAGAACTCCGGTCCACTAATGATTGGCAGTAGATTTTCACGAATGCCAAGGTGCCAGCTCAATGTCCAACCTTCAAGGAAGGCATGCTCATTTACGCATGTCTTTCAAATGACCACCCAACCATGGGGAAGACATGCAGACTCCACACAGAAGGCACTCCCCGCACTCCAGCCGAGAATCAAACGGGAGAACCTCTTGCTGTGAGGCAACAATGCTACCGCTGCACCACTGCGGAAGTACACTAATAAATAAGGACAGAGGTAATGTCCAAATTCCAGACCCAACTCAGTTTGGACTTGTTAAAGATAGAGCATGCCTGACTTCTTAGAGAAAGTCAGTAAGGCCCTGGACAAGGGAAAGACAGTGCATACTACCCATCTTAACCTAGTCAAGGCATTTGACACAATCCCCAAGTCAGGTATTATAGAGAAACTCTCCCAATTGGGAATTAATCATCCTACATTACCAGATGCTAGCCAACTGGCTCACTGATAGGGCACATACTGTAAAAGTCTGTGACTTCATCTCTAGCAAAAGACAAGTCACCAGTGGCGTACAACAGGGTTCTGTGCTGGACCCATTACTGTGAGGAGTTTATTTCTCAGAAATTCAGACAAACTTGTATGGCCTGTGGCTGACCACGTTCACTGATGATTGCAAATTGGGAGCGACCACTGAGTCCCCCAAATATGTTAATATACTGCAGACAGGGTTAATGCAGAAAAGCCATGGATTAAAACCAAATGCAAAAATGCATTATTATTCTCTTTGCAAAAGTTGACATCCCTGCTAATGTCATTATAGACATTATAGACCATTATAGACCATTACAGACAGCACTTGTCTAAGTGTAGACCCAGTGGTACATGGTCTGGGTACCCAGGTTGATAGAAACCTGAACTCTAACCACCATGTATCCACAGTCAAAGAAAATCCTTCTATGTGGCACATCTTATAAGAAAAGGCATCATATCTAGATTAAGGATGCTATAATTTTATTTATTGAAATTTTTATTACCAGGACAGTCTGACAGGCTAGAAGCCCATGTTCAGCGGGGGCCTGGGGAGAAAAGCTCGAAATTATTACAAAACATCTTAAGAACAATAATTTTACAATCTTCAAAAATAAAATAAAAATATCTGCAGTTTAAATAATTATAACAAATTAGACATAATATAAAAACATTGGTTAAGAATTGATACAAGGTATATTACGATTGTTTAATAATTAGAGACATTTTAGACAGTTTGCAGAAAAATTAAAGGTAAGTTAGTCTAATATCAATAGGAATTGCAATGTAAAGTGAGGGAAAAAACAGGCTTATCATATATTTAAAGAGAAAGTCGGGGAAGAGAATTAGATAGCAGCAAGAGAGTAAGTGAAAAAGGGACATTAAGTAGGTATAAGAAATGAAAAAGTACTTGTTCACATTTAGGGATATAGTTTATCCTGGTTTTGAGCAAGAACAGAGCTAGATTTTACCTAGGATGCCTTTTAGAGTGGTTTTGAAAGAGGAGAGGGAGGGTGTAGACTTGATGGACACAGGTAAGGAGTTCCAGGCCTTAGCAACCTTGTACAAGTACAGACAGTGCCCAGCAGATTTATTAGGGCAGGAGTTTGTGGTCACTGGATCACAGCGACCAACTGAGAACATAGTTGTGTAGAATGTTTTTAATGCTGGACAGGCAGATGGATGCTGGATCATTTTATAGGTGGTAAGAAGCTGTGTATGTGTTAGTTGATGTGACACTTCTAACCAGTTTAGGCTTTTCAGTGCTATACAGTGCTGGGTTCTGAAAGGGGTATGTGCTGCAAATTTAGCAACCTTGTTACAGCATTTTTCAAGTTTTAATTTTTGTGCAATGTGGACATTAGTAAGGATGGGAGTAGCATAAAGAAGTGTGGGAAGGAGAGAAGTGTAGTTTTTAGTTGTGTAGTTGAGAACGTTTTTGGCTCTGTAAAGCACCCCTAAGCTTTGATGAGTTTTTCTTATGCAATGTTGTATATGCAAGTCAAATGTAAGGTTATCATCCACTATCAACCCTGATAGTTTGTAAGAGAGAGGATTTAAAATTTTGTTTTTTTTTTCATGAGAGAGGGATTTGAGGAAAAAAGTAGTAGTTTGATCTTTTTTGGATTAAGCATCACTTGTGAAATAAGTCGTGCTTCAGTGGCTGTTTAAGCTTCCTGAGTAACTTTTTGGAGGTGTACCATGTTGTCAGATGTGTAAATGAAAGTGGAATCATCTGTGTATTGTATTAGGGTGGCCTGTTGTTTGGTAGTATAGAGGGTGTTGGTCAAAATATTAAAGAGAAGATGACCAAGGAGAGAGCCTTGTGGTACACCGTTGGTGACTAGGAGGTAAGGAGAGTGCGGAGTGCCATTTTACTGACTGATACCTATTGGACAGGTAGCTTTTGAACCACAGAAGGGTGTGCTGAGAGAGACTTATTGAAGAGATTTGTAGAAGTTTGCTTTGACCAACTGTGTCGAAGGCTTTAGACAAGTCCAGAAATAAGGGAGAGACTAGCTTGCTATTATCTTTAGCTTTATGGACAGTATCTATATGGGTTAAAAGGGCAGTGCTAGTACTATGGGAAGGATGGAAGCCACCTCAGGTCAATTTACAAGTGAGATGAGTTTATAGCCAGAACAAAGCTATTAGCAAACACATACAAGTAAAACAGGTTGTCTGCTATTTCCTGAGACTAAATGACTGGCATATGCAGTATAGTCTACTGGTCAAGCAAAAGAGGACAGTGGCCAACATAGATAGAAGTCCTTAGAGTGCAGGGACTATTTCACGGAGATGTTTAGTCACAGAGCAGGCATGTATTTAGCAGATTAAAGGTAATTTGCAGCAAGGGTCTTCATGATAAATATGCTTACATTAAACACTGACACAATTCTCAGTAAACATGCAAGTGTAGGGTCTTGTGGAAGAGCTCCTGCAACACTGAGGTCAGATGTAGTGAATGCAGGCTATTAAACTCTGACACAATTCTTGCAAATTGTGGCAGGGCTCTTACAATACTGAAGTTAGATGTAGTGACTGCAGGGTATTAAACACTGATGCAATTCTCAGTAAACTTAAAGGTATAGGGCTTTGTGGCAGAGCTCCTGCAGTACTGAGGTCAGATGTAGTGACCCCAGACTATTAAACACTGACACAAATCTCAGTAAACTTGAAGATGTATGGCCTTGTGGCAGAGTTCCTGAGATATCAAGGTCAGATGTAGTGACCGCAGGGTATTAAACACTGATGCAATTCTCAGTAAACTAGAAGGCATAGGGCCTTGTGGCAGAGCTCTTGCAATATCAAAGTCAGTTGTAGTAATCACAGGCTATTAAACACTGCCACAATTCTCAGTAAACCTGAAGGTGTAGGGCATTGTGGCTGAGCGCCTACAATACAGAGGTCAAATATAGTGACTACAGGCTATTAAACACTGACACAATTCTCAGTAAACTTGAAGTATGTGGCAGAGCTCTTGCAATATCGAGGTCAGATGTAGTGACCACAGGCTATTAAACACTGACACAATTCTCAGTAAACTTGAAGGTGTAGGGCATTGTGGCTGAGTTCCTCCAATATCGAGGCCAGATGTAGTGACTGCAGGCTATTAAACAATGACACAATTCTCAGTAAACTTGAAATTATGCAATTATACTCAGTCCTCATCAGAACAATAACTGAGTACAATGCTCCCTTTTGCATGTACCTCACCAGACACCTGCAACAACTGGAGAGACCACAGAGGTTTCTCACCAAGAAATTACAGATTACACAAAACAAATCGTACACAAAGACTGAAAGTTCTGCCACTGTATTCTGTCTCTACAGGTTGCTAAGGGGTGACCTGGGCAATCTCTGATGTGGCCCTGATGGAAATGCTACACATTAGTAAATCAAACTGCATGAGGGTCACTCACTCTAGAGATGTTAACCTAGCCTTTGACATGAACAGGTCATGCTGGAGAGGTAGACATCTCCCAGAGACTGCCACTTCTCTGAAACAAGCTTCCAATTCACGTGAAACACAGTTCCTCCCTGACCTTATTCAAATGCAACCCATCAATGAACGAGTGACTGCAAATTCACTCCTGAGGTGGTGCCCATGTTCTTCCTGGACAGATGAAGTCAATATTGACTACTGTAGACCCTTAACCTCTGCAGACTTCCTGCACCTAACCACTGACAACTGGGGCAATTCGAGATAAACATGGCAAAGCTTGCAAGAGCTCTAGGGCCTTTGATGAAGGTGTGATAAAGATATTATGGGAAAAGGGAGAAAAGTATAAAAATGTAAAAACCTAACACTTTAACCAATGATGATTACATTTTTTATGAAAATTATTCAGGTAAGATTTGATATGATAAAACAAGTTGTTATGCCTGGACTATATGGCATAAGTAAGAATAAGTCAGGAGATGGCAGATGACAAATAAACCAAAATTATGGTAGGAGATATAAAAAAGTATTTGATAGCATAGACTTTAACATACAATGGCAGATGCCAGATGATTACTGAAATCCAAAAAAATATTAACCATAATGCAGTACTCCTACAACAAAAATATAGTAGCAATTTTACTAAATGGGTGGATGCATACCTCCCAACCATACCGAATTACTCGGTTTTTACCAAGTTTTGGGGTCAAATAATGGGGTGCCATGATTCCCGAGTGGCACCCCTTCCTTTCCAATTTTTCCAAATGTTTTTAAAATTTTTTTTGTTTTTCTGCATTTGAGCTGATGTCATCATGTGTGAGATGATGTCAGCTCTGTCAGCCTGTCGGAATTTAGCTCAAGGGCTCACGTCGTGCACGCATTTCCAGCTGGCTGCTTGAATGGATCTGCGAGCGGGAAGGACTCGCGTTATTCTTCTGGGTATACTTCTGCTGCAGAGCTTGATTGAGCAGGAAGGTAAGAGCTCCTGTTAGGGATGTTCCTGAAAATCAGGGACAATTGAGAGTTATGTAGTGTCATCCGCAAAAATGAAAAATAAAATGTACTGAGGTGTTGTATTCTTGAGTCTGTTACACAACTACTCCAAAATGTAACTGGGCAGGGTACTTTGACAAGTATGTCAATATTGTTGAAATTATTGCTCTGAGAAGGGGAGCACCTCTTCGCTTATACAATAGGCCTGTTTGTAAGGTTTTGATTAGTTGTTGACAGTTTTGTTTTGTGAAATAGGCATTTTTATCAATCTTTCAATTGTGTTGTTATTCAGCATTGGAGTACCCTATGAGCTGGACTTTGTATGTTTGACAGTTGATGAAGTTCGCTGCCCTAGTCTGCAAAACTAGACATAGTATATTTCACAGTGTGTACCATATTGTGTTTGACCATCCTTAACATTTATGCTGTCGTATACTTTGGACTCAGAGATGTGTAAAAATTGTTAATGTGATGTTGATTGTGCTGTTCTGTCAATGCTGTTCGTTTGTTGCTGCTTACATTTGCCCAGGCAGGGTAGTATAGCTTGCACTGTGGTGCCTACGTTCTGGCACTGAAGAGATAGAGGTTAGCCAAACTCCTGGTTTGGGCAATAGGACAAACCCACATTTACGTAATAACATTCATTCCAGTAAGAGATGCAAAATAAATTACTGTCCTCATTTCACCTTTCTTTTCTTGCTACAAAATGCTTTTTTTTTTTTATTTTAAGAAAGTTGTTAAAAATTGGGAAAGTAGGGGAAATTTATATGTGGAAATGTAATGCTTTTGATATATTTACATACATATATTTATATACAGTTTCAAACTGTTTGAAGACGAAGCCCGTTCTTGTAGTTGGACTGTGGCATAGTTTAACATCACGTGAAAACGATTTTCCTAACTGTATTTGTGTGACGTGTCATCATGAGTGGGACACTTGAAGATGGAGATTAATATGGAAATGTAGTACTACTGAATTTAGAAATGGTTTACATAGCTGGCAGGTGTGTGTGTGTGTGTGTGTGTGTGTGTGTGTGTGTGTGTGTGTGTGTGTGTGTGTGTGTGTAATTTGTAATATTTATAATATTTGAAAATTAATATGGTATAGTCATAGGGAATAAAAAATCACCAAAGAAGTTATTTCAGAGACAGTGAATGTTATCCTTTATTGAACATATTTTAGTCCAGTCCATCAAATTTACTTTGCTAGGTTTAGAAATTGATGCTTGGGGTTACCAATAAGCAACTATCCTCCATTAAGACTTTTTGATAGCTAAAATACCACTGCCTGTATCCCATTTGTGATGCACCTTTCCAGCATCTTGTACGGTACTGCACCTTCAGGATAATCTGATGATTTGGGTTTCGATGTAGGCTACAAGTCTGCCTTAGCAGTGTAGTCGTATTGCAGGTTGCTAGATTTATACATCTCCTTTCTCACATTTCTGCAGACATTTTCATTAAAATAACAGCTATGTTCATCACTGTTTGAAGCTGAGAGTGGTAACTAGTTGGCCATTTTCCCTGTAGTTTTGGCTCCCTCCGCAACTGACCATCACCTGTTGCCAGTGCCTGTCCTTGTTCATCAGGTCTACAGGAGCAGACCGCACAATCTCAGACTTTTTCTGACAATGTTTGGGTCTGGTGAGGAGATCGAGGCATCCTGTGGCAACATCCTACTGCTGCTGAAGGAATTTTGTTTCCGTATGGCATAACTCAGCCCCGTTTGCAAATGTATTATCTAAGGGGCAGGTGTGCAGTGGAGGCTGTTGCGTATTGTCTAAGGTTCTGTGAGTAATTTCTGGTGGCCTGCTATTTTGTGGGGTCACTAAACCATTTTTCTGACTTTGTAAATGTTTTGTTCTTATTTTTGTAGCAACATTGTCATTGGATTATATTACTCAGTGTATTCCTTCTTTTTATCTTCATTTGCAGTGTTTAAAGGCTCGGGCCTTAGATTCCTCTGAAAATTGCTGTGTGCGACTGTTATACAGTTGGGTGTTTTTATAGTGAACCATTGGTAATTCCTTTTTTTTCCCAAGATTCTTGCTGCAGTTACATTTTAACAACACAATCTATAATCTCAGACATAATTCACATTATGTCTAACTGAGCATCCTTCCAGTGTATTTTCTGTTATCGCATATTGTGTGCTACATTTTTACTGGGGAAATTAAATAAGGTTCATAATATTAGAAGTATGGGAAATAAAAATGAGTAAGTTACCTGCCGTAGAGAAGAAGAGTGAAATTTGTATCGGGGTAATAAACTTGAGCAGCAGCAGCAAGGGGTAGGATATGTCTCTTACCGCCTTTATTACAATGGATACTTTTAGTAATGGTCTCGGCTTGAAAAGAGTAGTGTGTTGTGTGTGTGTGTGTGTGTGTGTGTGTGTGTGTGTGTGTGTGTGTGTGTGTGTGTGTGTGTGTGTGTGTGTGTGTGTGTGTGTGTGTGAGTGCTTGTGTGTGTGTGTGTGTGTGTGTGTGTGTGTGTTTTGTGTGTGTGTGCATGCATGCTCGTGTGTGTCGTGTGTCATGTGTGTGTGCGTGTGTGTGTCGTGTGTCGTGTGTCATGTGTGCATGTGTTTTTTTTAGGGGGCTTTATTTGTAATCTGACAAGAGCATTGAAAGTGCTAGAACTCTTCAAGGGAGGGAGATAATGGTGTTATTCTTGCAGCCATGAAATTCAAAATTTGTTTTCTTTTAAGGTAAGCTATAGCAACTCTAGATAAAATTTTAAAAAGCAAAGGCATCACATTGTCAATAAATGTTAATATAACCACAGCTAAGGTCTTCCCACTAATAACATAACTGCTGTGAGAGTCTGACTATAAAGCTGTGAACTACAGGGTTTGTGCTTTTTAGCTGTGGTGTTGGAGAAAACTTTGGAGAGTTCTGTAAATTGCATGAAAATAAATCCGTCAATACTTGGTGAGAAGGACCCAGAGTGGTCACTTGAATTCCTTATAATAAAACTACAGCCCAAGTTTCTCACATAATGCAAAGGCAGAATTCACGGAGAAGGCAATGTCGAGAAGGACTGACGACAAAAGAAAGTGCAAAAGAGGCGAAGCTGGAAAGAAATGTCAGTGAAGTCATGGACATGAATTTGCAAGAACTTAAAAGAAGTGCTTATTGACAGACTGGCCTGTTTGTGCTGAAGTCCTTGAGATCAGACTTCACTAAACAGCATTGCAATTGGCAGCTATATGCAGGTGACCTGATGTTAGGGGATAGTAAAACATAAATGTTCACTAAAGTGCAAGAACATAACTCACATCCTGTAACATTGTACACAGGGTCCTGGGACTTGGCAGTGAAATGCATGGTGGTAACATCACATTTTATTCTAGGAACTTTCCAAACTTATACAAGCAATGTTTAAAAATGTGTCCCTGGTTTTTGGCCTTTTGTCCCCCCACCCAAAAAAAAAACTGTAATTGAAAATTATTGCGAGAAGCTGTGCAAGATGCCTATGGCTTACACTACTGTCATTCTATTTTTACACACACACACATATATATATATATATATATATATATATATATATATATATATATATATATATATATAAGAGTGGGGCGCTCTGAACAGACTACCTGCCCTTGAAGGAGTGGTTTCTGCCCAGAAACTGTAGTTTTATTGGCCATTTTGGGCTAATTTCTATCTCTTTAATCTTTCTGATATAAAAAAAACATATTTGCGCAGTTTTGCACGACGGGTAGCGCCGGTTAGCTAGGGTTAAACTATTACCGACTCCACAAAGTCTACTCTTCAGTTTTCCCTTGGAACTAGACAACCCTTCAACTTTTGCACTCAAACCATTCATTTTACAGCCCAGCACTTGCTTAAAACTCATAACAAGCACTAAATACCCCTAGCACTAGCCCCCCTTCTACTGTCCAGAAGGACAAAGCTCCCTATTCGCCCCACCAGTCAATCAGAAAAACAGCTCACTCTACCTATTCAGGCATGTCCAAAGGGCAGTTTCTGGTGTACTCTCTGGTCCAACTGGTGAATCTGGGCATTTTGAAGCAATGTTACAACTGCCTCATGTACACAGTCAACCCTCTCCTCCTACCACCAAACACTAATATATGCCAGAGATGCAATTATACAGCCAGACTGGATGCAAAGCTTTCTCAACTGCAGACTGTAACTGACTGTCAAGAGGAAAAGGGTAATACTTGCAACACACCACCAGTCTCACATAGACCTAACAAACTGACACAGGCAAATAACATACATAAATACACAAAAACATACTTGGAGGCTCTAAATAAAAATCTGCAAAAGCAACACAGACCTCCAAAGCAGACATCCAAGCAACCTCCACAACCATCACCAACCATGAAACACATACTTTACAAAATCAGTGGGCCATGCAATCACAGCCCTTAAGGCAAAATAATATACCCAACACACTAATAATAGGCATCTCTATAGTCAGGCACACTGATGTCCCACTAACTAGGCTGGACAAGGAGAAGGTTACAGTTAGCTGCCTGTCGGTTGCCAGGATCTGCCACATAACACAAGCACTCAGGTCACTCCAGAACAAGTACAAATACGACTTTGTCATTGTACATGTTGGTGTGAATGACCTGAGATGTACCCCCCCTGGACTACATGAAAAGAGACATGGAAGAGCTCTCTGATCATGTAGCCCAGACTGGTATAACCCTGACCCCGAGTAGCATCCTACCATCACCAAGATTGATGCCACAGTATAAAGAAAAAATTATCAACTTCAACAATTGGCTAAGTTTCTGGTGTCATTCAAAGGGGATCCAGTATCTGTCTGCCTGGAATGACATGCTCGACAAGCCACATTGCTTCGCAAGAGATGGCTTGCACCTGTCACCCGTACGCTTTCAAATACTGGCAAAGACTCTTGCCGCCCCCATAGTTCCTTTTTTAGGCAAGGCTCAAAAGACAAACCCACAACCATAAATAACACAAGTAACCAAAAACTGAGGGTAATGCTACTCAATGCCAGAAGTCTAAACCTCAAAATGCATGCACTCGAGTCACTCTTCAGTATGGAGAACATCGATATCTGTGCAGTAACATAAACCTGGTTTAAGGCTCCAGAGAGCACCCCAGCACTACCAAGCTATAACTCATACCATACCTTTCGGCTACAGAACCCGGACCAAAACACAAAAGGTGGGGGTGTATCCAAATTCATTAAGGATACTCACACCTCCAGGTTAGTGGAGTAGCACGATGCATCATAGATCATCCAAGTGCAACTAACAATGGAAAAAACTGCAATCCAAAGTGTAGCTTGCTACAGATCAACCACCATGACCCAGGACCCCCATTCCACATTTCTGGAGACAATGGGAAATATGAAGGTCCTACCAAACACCCTAATAATGGATGATTTCAACTACCCAAACATTAACCGGGAGAACTACTCAAGTCCTAACTCCCTTGCCCAACGCTTCCTAGAATTTATAAACTGGAATGCCCTGGATCAACTGGTCAACACTCCCACCAGAGGGAACAACATATTGGACCTGGTCATCACCAAATGGGTGACCGGTGTTCCACACCTTACGTCAACCCCTCGCTGGTTAGATCAGACCATAGACTAATCACTCTGGATATTCACATTCCTCCCCCAACCCCAATCAAGGAAACCACCATGAAAAGCTTTACAAAAGCAAACTTCACGTTGCTTAAGACCGAGGTGGAAAGGTTCTCAGCCCCCACGCCAATGGACAATACTATCCAAGCTGCTGGAACCTACAGAAAAGGCACTCTATCATCATCTGTAGGAATGCATGGATCATGCTATCCCAAGTAAAACCAAGACTCACTCCAAGAAAAGGAAACCAGTCTGGTGGACCCCTGCCATAAACAAGCTCTACAATAGAAGGAGGAAACTAGTACAAATAAGAGCAAAATCCCTAGAAGGAAAGACATCCCTGATCACTATTGGCAAGAAACTACGATCCCTCATTAAATCATCCAAGGCTAGCTTCGAAAGGCAAATTGCCAAGGACTTCAAAGATAACCACAAAGCATTCTTTACTTATGTCAAGAACCTAAGTGGAAACTCTCAGATCTGCTCTGAGTTGGTGCAGAATGGCACAAAATACACTGAACTGACTGAGATTGCCAACATTTTGGCAGACAGGTTCAGTGCAAACTTCACACCCCTCTCACCCCCTAAAGGGACCATAGTCATACCAGAAGAATGTAAGGCCCCAGCAATCACCAACACACAGGTTAAAACACCCCTATCCAAAGCCAAAAACACAGCCTCAATGGAACCGGACAGTGTCCCAGGCTGTGTCTTACAAGAGCTCCAAAATGAACTAACCCCTCACCTAAACACACTGTTCAAACTCAGCCTCTCTACAGGCTACATACCCACAGAGTGGTGCACAGCAACAGTTATCCCACTCCACAAAGGTGGCGCCACAACGGAGCGTGGGAACTATCACCCTATAATCCTAACCAGCCTGGTCTGCAAGGCTATGGAGTGCATCACCATGGAACTCATTAACAGAGACATTGGGAACCTCCAAACTTTGGACCCCACCCAGTTTGGCTTTGTTAAGGGCAGATCATGCCTCCTAAACCTGGTGAACTTCTTTGAGACAGTTACCAAGGCTTTAGATGAGGGTAGGAGGTCCACACAGCCTACCTAGACCTCGCAAAGGCTTTCAACACCATTCCCCATTCTGGTATTATAGACAAACTCACCAACTTGAACTTTAACCCCTTATGCTTTGGAACAAGATTCCAATATACATTAGGCAGAGCCCCTCACTAGCACTCTTCAAGAGAAACCTTGACGGGTGGATGGGAAACAAAAAATTTACCCCGGGTGATCACTGCAGTGGCTCTGCTGGACAGAGGTGCAGGGAACTAATGGCTCTGCTGGTCAGAAACACAGGGAAATCTACCTGTACTACATATTAATTACACGCTAAGGTGAAGGGATTGGGTCACATATTCTGAGAATAAAGTATAAAAGTTTTTGGGAAATTATACAAATTTTTAAAAGGAAAAAAACTCTAAAAATAAAGAAATACAGAAATATCAGGAGAAGCTATTAATGTGGAAATAAAGCATAATGTAATATTAATACTGTAAGGAAAACTGTATAATGAATTACTGCACATGTTTTATATTGTTCATTCTTGGTAAAATTTAAGTATAGATGTTATTTATTTATTTATTTCACATTTGTTAACCAGGTTAGTCCAAATGAGTTTGCAAACGAACCCATTTCCAGTGGAGACCTGAGGGGAAAAGCCCCAGCTAACATAAGTAAAGATAAAGTGACAACATACAAATATTAAACAATCACAATACAAAATAATTGTAAAACAGTAAAGGTTATTCAATGTTTGCATTGCATTGATAGTAAGCAATCCATTTTCAGCAGAGACCCAAGGGGATAGAGCCCCAGAAAATATAATCAAAGATTAATATACAGGACAAAACTATTAAAAATAATGTAAATACGAAATTAATTAGAAAGAGAAAAACAAAAGAAAACATTATGAACATTAAGGGTTGCACTGATAGTGGTCTAAAATTTACTGCATATGAGAGTAAAAATAAAAAGATAATCGTTCAAAAGAAGGACAATGTACAGACATTGATAAGAAGTGGGGGAAGATAAATAGTGTGGAGTATGGGAGGGCGAGAGAAAGGAGGGGGCTATAGTAGGGCTACAGTAGTAGAGCTGAGGGTTTAGGAGGTTAGTTTAAGCAGAAGTTAAAAACAGAGAAAGAAGTTAGGAGATGCAACAGATTATATAGTAGGAAAGACTAAGACTATGTATGGTCAAGGCAACAGCATATTTTCAAGTTTAGTAGGTGGGATTTAAGCTCCTTTCTAAAACAGGGAAAGGGAAGGTTGGCTCTAATATGGAGAGGGAGTTTGTTCCAATTTAGTGACACAGAGCATTTGTAAAGCTGTTTTCCAATATTACTTTTGGGTTTATAAACGGACAGAAGATGCTGATCAGGACTCAGGAGTGGCCAGAGGAGGAGAGTAAAGAGTAACAAGCGAGGCGCGAGCAGCGCAGGTAGAAGGGCTGTTGAGTATGGAAAAGGTAGTGTGGAGATGCGATTGTAGGAGAAGGTGTGGAAATTCCAGCCACTGAAGTTCATTTAGTGAGAGGCAGTGATGCAAAGAGAGTGGTTGGTTTAGAATAAATCTGGCAATTTTGTTATATGTTTGTTCCAGTTTCTGCACTGAGGTAGTTTGGATATTGGTAAGGATGGGGGAAGGGTATAGAAGACTGGGTAAGAGAAATGCCTGCACAAGAGTGCATTTAGTGGCAGTAGTGAGGAATTTTTTTGTTCCTAAAATGTAGTCCAAGTTTTTGGTGTTTTTTTGATGGCCTGTTGTATATGCAAGTCAAATTTTAGTTGGTCATTAATTATTACCCCAAGGAGTTTGGTGTGTGAGGCATGGGAGATAGTGGTGCCATCTACGGAGGAAAGAGAAAAGTTGGATTTAAGGTGAGAGAGTGTCTGAGGTAGGAAGAGAAGGAGATGAATTTTCTTAGGGTTAAGGATTAGTTGGTTGTTTCTGAGCCATTTTTCAACAGAGATAAAGGAATTCTGTGTTAATGTGTGTAGTTCAGAGATAGTACTGGAGATAGATGAGAGAGTGGAGTCATCTGCGTATTGTATTACAGATGAGGGACTGCAGGATGAATGTAGGTTGTTGGTGAAAATGTTGAAAAGGAGCAGTCCAAGCATGGAGCCTTGGGATACACCTGTTTGAAGAGCAAGGAAGGGTGAGAAAGCCTGCTGCCCTCTAACAGCTTGTTTTCTGCCCACAGGGTAGGATTGGAACCAACCATGAGTAGAAGAAGAGAGGTTTAGGTCTGAGAGTTTAAGAAGAAAGTTTATTAGAAATGTGATACAGAACAGGTGAAAGAGATGTAAGTATTGACAGCATGTCAGGACTTTTTTAGGAAGACTCAATAAATTGCATGTTAAGGGAAGCACTGTGTAAGTTGTAAACAAACTGAAACTATAGAACATGCATCTTTGCAATGTGAAAGACTGAAAACACTGTGGAACAAAATGCACAAAGAAAAGCTACACTAAGGACTTAAAAATGGACCTGATTCTGTATGGACATTATAAGAGTCAAGGACAACATTTGTTGAAAAAATAGATCAGTTGGTATATTATGGCTTTTATGGTGTGGTAGGATGTATGGAATTCTGAATGACAAACTGTGGATTTAGTCTGACATATAAAAAAATAAGACTGTGTTTATGCCAGAAGGAGTGGGGTCAACCTCTGAGAAATAACAGCTGTTCTTTGTATACACTGTAAATATGCATAGATAATGATGGTTGGATACATGTAAATATGTCAATTGATCTCCTTCCTGCTGACAAAAGAACCACCTCTTTCTGATTGGTCTAATCCTACCTCCCTACTCTCTACACTATTAATTTCAGTTCTACTTTCCACAATGCAATCTACCATCCTGCCTTAATTGCACTACCTTCCAAACCACCTTCTCATGTTTTACCCTCTTACAAAATGATACACTTTCTCCTAACTATAGCTCTGCTTATTTTCCTCTCTATCTCTACCTCCTACCATCACAGCCTAACATACATAAACCCTGCCCCAACACTTAGCTACCCACTTACTCGCCTCTAACCTTCTCATACATTACATACTGCTCCAGCTGTATTCTCTCACATGGCCATCTTCCTTCATAAAAAAAGATATTCCTTCTGCCCTCACTATCTCTCAAAATTAAGCCAATATACTTCTTTATTATACTAAACTACTCATGTTCAAAACTCCCTATAGAAAACTTACTATTCTCTGGAGATATACACCCCAATCCTGGAACTAACTGCAGCTTCTCTCTCCCTACCCATCTCATACCCCCACCCCCACTCTTCTCCTCTCAGACGTACACCTCCATATTTACTAGAAACTTAATTATATTTTCTCTCAACATTTAAAGTATCATAGTATCACAGGAGGTTACTAGGCTAATGGCCCTGAGGCCCTTACAAGCCTAGCCAAGAGTTTATCCACAAAAAAAAAACCTCAATCAGCACCTGACACCCCTATCAGTGAGGGACACAGGTGGAACCCTTGGGACAAATTTGTGGTTTCCCATCCACTCATCCAAGTTGTGCTTTAAGAGGGCCAGTGAGGTACTCTGTTTGACATCTATGCAAAGTCTATTACGGGGTAGCCTCTGGGAGACAAACCTGCCTCTCCAGCAGGTTTTGTTAATGTTGCATATTAGATTCAGGCCTGAGTGGGTAATGAGTGAGGAATTAGACTTATGGATATGGAGCATTTCTAGTAGGGCAGGATCTGAGATTGCCTTATAGGCGAGACACAGATCACCTCTGAGCAATCTGTATGATACCAAGTAGAGTGATAGTGATTTGAGCCTGTCCACATAGGACAGGTGTTGGAGGCCATGGATTCTCTTTGTGAGGTATTTCTGTGGCCTCTCCAGGTGGTGCAGATGTTTTTAGCAGTGCATACCAAATGGGGCATTATACTCAATTATTGGTCTAAGGAGGGAGGCGCATAGAGAGGTAATAACCTCCTTTTTTCCTGGAAGCAATCCATTTACTTATGAGATGAACCAAGTAAAATGCTTTTTTGACCACTGCTGCTACATATTTTAAGCAATCCCTTTACTTATTTGAGAACCAAGTAAAAGGCTTTTCTGACCACTGCTGATACATATTCTAAGCAAAGTCACTGAATCTGACTCCTGAATATCAATATCTACAATATCTTTTGCCAGGACAGACTCATAAAAAAGGGGAAGTGTAGCTGTTCTGTACTCTGATCAACTCACTGTCTACCCTCTATCTTTCTCTCCTCCAAATTTGCACCCAGCAGAAGTTCTCATCGTAAACTGCAAACTGAATAATCACAAAAAGCTTGACACTGCCACCATCTATATACCCCAGGAGCCAACATCTTTATCCTTGAAAACTGTCTCTCCTGGAACTCACACACTATCTCCTATGAAACTATTATATTTGACAACATCAGCACTGATCGTAATGCTCTATCCTCTGTCTCTACAAATGATAGGATTAACCTTTATGGTTCTCCCAGCTTATTACTACCCCTATTCATAGGTTAGTACTAAGCTAGCTGGCCTTGCGAGCCATTTTAAGCCTAGCCAATTATCCCTTGTGAGACTCAAACCCTGCACCGTGTGTTTGTAAGGCAAACACTTTAACCATTAGGTCACCCTCCCAACCCCTTAACAAAAGTTCTAACACTGGCACTACAATAGACTGGATCCTTACCTCCAACCCCCACCTGTACCATAACCCTTCCACACATCCCAATTCCCTAAGTGACCACCTCCCTACCTCTGTTCATAGACACTCCCCCCAATTGCTCAAATCAATACCATACAAAGACCACCGCAAACTTTGCAATTGCAGCCCTGACACCTTTAATTATATACCTTCCTCTAGTAACTGGTCCTCCCCTCATGATCTTTCTCTAGAAGAAGTTGTTCTAAAATTCAATAGCATTTTTCTCAATACCCTAAACTCCTTCATCCCCCTAGGAAAATTAGAATTAAAACCAACTGTGTTCCCTTGATAACTCAAGACATTCACTCCAGCATGCACAAGTGGGATAACTCCTGGAAAATTTGTACAAAACTCAAAACTCCTCCAATTTTCACTGCTACAGAAAACTACATATCCTAACTAAAAAAAAAACAAGTTAACTGAGACAAAAAAAAAAAACTTTTATCTCAAGTTACAAGAAAACCCCCACTCTAACCCCCAAAAATTCTGGAATACTGTCAACAAGCTGTTGCACCAAGGTAAGCCCTCTACACCAAATCCCTCCTCTAACAGCTCTGCCTTAGACACAGCTACACTTTTTAACTCCTTCTTCATTGACTCCATTCAGAATTTAACTAAAAAAGACACAAGTACCTAACCCCCTACTTCTCCCTCCCTTTCCTCCCTCACATCCTCCTTCTCCCTTAAGTCCGTCTCCATTGCTAATATCAGGTCACTTCTCAGTAAACTTAAAACATGCTCCTCTTCCACTAATAACTTACCACCTCTTTTCCTTAAACTGGCTGCAAAAGCTATTGCATATCTCATCTCCATACTAATCAACAGATCAGTTCAGGAGAACACAGTTCCTGATATCTAGAAAAAATTCTATGGTATTCCACAAAGGAGGAAACTCTACTGACCCCTCTAATTTCAGACCTATTACTATTCTATCTCCCCATAATAATTCTTGAAAAATGCACCTGTAAACAGCTCCTTGCTCATCTACGACAGAAAAATCTACTCACCCCTACACAACACGGTGTTCACCCCAACCACAGTACATCTATAGCACTGATATTTTATACAGACTATCTCTAGATCTCGTGACAATAAATTAGAATCATGCCTATTCTTTGAACTCTCTAAGGCCATTGACACTGTCTCCCACAATCTACTTCTGTCCAAACTATCTAGCCTGATTCTCTCCAACTCTGCTGTTGCCTGGTTCTCTAGCTACCTTTCCAACTGACTGAACTCCATAAGATGGCTCTCTGAATTCTGTCCTTTCCTCCCAGTACAACCTGGGGTTCCCTAAGGCTCCATCCTTGGACCCTTACTAGTTAACATTTTCAGTAAGACCCTCTATCTTCCCTGTCCTCAGTCCTCCTTAATACAAAACACTTATGACTCTACAATAATTTCCACCTCTTGACAATTTCCCACACCAACTCTCCCTTGCCCAAGATTGTCTGCACTCTGTCAAACATCCAACCAACTTCTACTCAATCTAAACAAAACGAAAGTCCTCCTTTTCCTTCCTAAATCTCTCCAACACCTCAGGTCTACCTTCACTGTGTTCTGCCTTAATAACACAACTATCAAGGCTGACCCCTCCATTAAACCACTAGGTGGTCATTATTGATGATCAACTTAAATTCAATCTTCACATCCAAAACTGCATCATAAAGACTCATCATAAACTGGGTCTAATTTACAGAAACAGAAAATTCCTTCCACATGAATCTAAACTCACACTAGCACTTGCCTATCTACTGTCCACCCTACTATATACTGCCCCAAGCCTTACAAACCTTCAAACAAATCTCCTGACTAAACTTGAACACAATAAAATTGCTGGATCTGCCACTAATCTACCCTGCACTCGCACCTGTGCTTATCTCTAAAACACCTACAGTGGTTAGAATACCACAATCAACTCCTATTGCCTCAAGTACACCTGACTACCTCCATCTTAAACCAACCCCAGTCCTGTCCTGCTCTCTCAACAGTCATCACCCATTACACTCTTAACCACATACTCCACAACTCTGGCCAGCTCCAGCTCTGCAAACCTATTAAAACCACTGGCAAACTACGCTATATTTACTCAGTAGCCAATGTGTGGAACAAACTGCCACTATCTTTAAGATCAATTTCTAACTTAAACTGTTTCCAAAAAACTTTAAAATACTGTCTAATTCTTGGACCTGTTCTTGCACTGATCCAACCTAATCGAGCTCCCTCCTTTCCTAGCCATTCTTTCCTAAAAGCCTGTTTCTCTCCACCTCTTTTTCCTCCATACCCTAAAATTTACTAACTAAAACTATATCATAGCAGCAAGAAAACCCAAAAGTAGCGAGTGTATTCAGCAGCAAACACAAACAGAATTCCAAGCAAAACCACAGCCGGTAACAGGCAGAAAGGCAAGGCTCAGCGGTGGTAAAATCCACAGGTATTGTTAAAAGTTAGTGCTTTCGCAGTATTCACCCCTCTTCATCAGACAAAAAAGTAAAACAAATGAACTTGTTTTATACTAGATTTTAATATCAATTAACATAACAATGCAGCATCCTAATTGATCCACAAGGCATTTACTTTTAAAGCAACAGCATCTAAAGACATATAAAAATAGCAGTAAAACCACAGAAATGCAGAATAATACATTCATATCTTTTTCTTTGCCTTTACTACTGGTTTTAGGGGGTGCATGATCATTGAAACCCATTCCTCTATGTGTTCCTAATCTTAAAATCCACTGTAATTCTGGATTTTCTGTCATATTTACTAAGTCCCCCATACTATGGATACCACCTTTGGCATGAATGAAGGACTGGTTCTCAAGAGACTCTGTCCTGATGGAAAATGAGAAATGGTTGTACTGCCATGAGGGCCTGTAACTCAGATACTCTTCTTGCTGAGGTTATGGACAGAAGGAAGGCAGTCATCCAAGACAGGAATTGTAGTTCTGAAGATGCTGCTGGTTCAAAGGGAGGTAGAGTTAATTTTTCCAACATAAAGTTAAGGTCCCATGTAGGCACTGGTGGTTTTGGAGGGTTGATGTTTTTATCCCTCTTAGAAACTGCCTTAGCAGAGGATGAGAAAATACAGGTGGATCAGTGTTGTACTTCGCTGAAATTGCTGAAGCATGAATTTTTATGGAAGAATAAGAAAGGCCATTATGGAGCATTTCAGCCAAGTATTCAAGGATATGTGGAATGCTCATCACTGTCGGATCTTGACCCTTTGCGGTGCTCCAGGTACGAAATCTTTTCCATTTTGCTGAATATGCCTTTCTTGTGGAAGGCCAAGCTTCCATGATGATATCCTTTACCCTCTTGGATAGTTTATCCTGGCGAGGAGTGAAGGTATTTTCCAGGCTGTCAGCTGCAAGGTTTTTAGGCTGGAGTGCAGAGTTTTGTAATTGTGCTGTGTGAGAAGAAGTGGCCATTGTGGTAGAGGCCACGGTTTCGTGCGTGACATGCTCTTTAACAGTGGGTACCAGTGTTGTCTTGGCCAGTCCGGAGCTATCAGAATCACTTTTGGTTGCTCTGTCCTGATCTTCAGTAAGACCTTAGTCATTAATGGCAGAGGTGGGAATGCATATACTGTTAGAGCATTCCAGCTGAAGGAGAGGGCGTCCACTTTCTATGCTTGAGGATGGTATGTCCTTGTGCAGAATTTCTTCAGTTGATGGTTGTGGTGGGAGGCAAAAAGATCTATGTCCGGCCTTCCCCATGATTGTGCTATCTGAAGAAAAATGTCTGGGTGCAACATCCATTCGTGTGGATCCATAATGTTTCTGCTTAGGCTGTCCGCCAGTACATTGTCCTTTCCTGGTACGAACTGGGATTGCAGCTCTATATTGAGTTTTAGGGAAAGTTCCCAAAGGTTCATTGCCAGCCTGCAAAGAGGGTAGGAATGGGTACCTCCTTGCTTGTTTATGTACCACATAACTGTGGTATTGTCTGTCTTTATTAGCAGGTGACCTTTGATGCAGGAAGTGTTCGAAGGCCTCGATTGAATGTATCACTGCCAGCATTTCCTTCTGGTTGATGTGCAGCCGCAATTCTTTTTGTGTCCATTGCCCTTGAATGCATCTGCCCTCCATGTGCGCTCCCCATCCATGGTCTGAGGCGTCCGTTGTTATGGGTTGGCTGATATGTGGCGTGCTTAAAGGCAGGCCCCTGTTTGGCTGGCTTGCTTGCGCCCACCACAGAAATTCCTTTTGAAGGCATGGAATGAGGGGATCAAAGCTTCAGGCTGTGACTGTGTTGAGACCATAGACTCCTTAGGTACCATTGTAGTTTCCTCATATGCAGCCTTGCTTGTGGAATCAGAAGAATGCAAGATGTCATGAAACCCAGGGCCTGCAGGATTGTCCTTGCAGTCAGCTGGGTTTGTGTTGTCAGATTTCTGAAATAATCCGGTAATTGTTCTTGTTTTTCTTCTGTGAGAAAAGCCATTCGGGTGTTTGTATCCAGTTTTGCACCCAGGAAAATTATTCGTTGGGATGGAACAAGTCTTGATTTCTGAATGTTGACTGTGTATCCCAAGGTCTGTAGTAGGCGGATGGCATAGTTCAAGTGTTTTACCAATGTTTGTTGGCTGTCCGCTTGTATAAGGCAGTCGTCCAGGTATGGGTATATTTGAATCCCCTGAAGTCTGCAATGTGCAATTACTGATGCCAGGCATTTCGTGAATACCTACGCAGTAGATAAGCCAAAGGGCAATGCTGAGAATTGATAATGCTCTGAACCTGCAAGAAATCTGAGGTGTCTTCTGCATCTTTGTCTGATAGGGACATGCAGGTATGCCTC
Organism: Protopterus annectens; assembly: GCF_019279795.1. Taxonomy (NCBI): domain Eukaryota; kingdom Metazoa; phylum Chordata; order Ceratodontiformes; family Protopteridae; genus Protopterus; species Protopterus annectens. The sequence continues at coordinate 1,342,901,452 of NC_056747.1, forward strand.
CTTGAGGTCTAGAGTTACAAGCCAAGACCCCTTGCCCAGCATGGGAAGGAGTTGCTGTAAGGTCAGCATTTTGAATTTTGGCACGATGAGATAAGTATTCAGTGCGGACAAGTCCAGAATAGGCCTCCATTGCTTTGCTTTTCTTGGAACAAGGAATAGTCTGGAATAAAATCCTTGGCCTTGTTCTGTGAAAGGAACCTTTTCTATTGCCTTCATTTCTAGTAGTTTGGAAATCTGCTTGAAAGCCTCTGCCCTTTGATTCGGTGGTAGGTTTGGCATGCCTTGTCTTTTTGGTAATGTATGAAAATGGAATCTATATCCTTTGTCTATTATTTGCAGTATCCATTTGTCCCTTTTAATACTGTGCCAATTTTCTGAGAATAAAGATAGCTTTCCGCCCAAAGGTGCTTCCAATTGAGCCCTGGTTGGCAGAGTCAAAGTCAAGTCATTGAGATTGTCCTTGTGCAGTAGTTGTAGGTCCTGCACTACCAGAGGCTGCCATTGACGTCCTCTGTAGGAGCCTTGAGCTTGCCCTCTACCTCTGGCACGCCTGTTTTTGCCTCTTTGAAATCTGTCTGTGTCTGGAAAGGACCAATTCTTAGAAGGCCAATTTCTGCTGAATCTTGGTGGTTGGACCTGGAGAAAATCTTTGACTGTTTGTACTGATTTAGCCTAGACCTCTTGAGCCGTGGAGCCAAATAACTTTTGTTTTTCCAGTGGTGCATCCAGAAGCTTTGCTTTAACATGATCTGGCAGTGTTTGTTCCTTCAGCCAAGCATGTCTACGTATGACTGCACCTGTCATTGCTGACCTACATGAAGCTTCCAATGCATCATAACCACACTGTAAGAAATGGTTGCTAACCTGCTGGGAGTTATGCACCAGATCCTGAAGCGCCTTGCGATCTAGGGGTACAGGCGAGGTTAGTTTTTTATGCAATTCGTCTAACAGATACTCTTGATACTGTATCATATGGAATTGACAATTTAATGCTCTCATAGAAAGTGTGGAAGAAGTATACACTTTTTTACCCCATCTCTCTAAAACCCTGGATTCCCTTTCAGAAGGAAGTGGATTTTTAGTAGTGGTGGTTGTAACCCCTTTAGGGCCCTGGGAAATAGTTTCTGGGTCAGCAGAGTGGCCCTTGTAAAGGAATAGATGTGAGTCCGGGACCCTGTAGTACCTGTCGGGTTTGACAGGAGCCGGAGGAAGGGAGTCAGGAGAAATACTAGACTCAGAGTACACATCTTCTATAACATTTAAAACAGGAGGAATAGCCAAAGGTCTATGCTGAGGTAAATGCAAAAAATGTCCTTAACCTCTTCCTGGAATCAGAGAATTCCTGGCCTTGCCATTTGAAATGCTCTCTCATGGAGTGAAGGGTCTCCCCAAAGGAAAACTCTTCAGGGGGGGAGGCTGAGGGAATAGATTCCTCTGCATCAGAATCCTCGTAGGCCGGAAGGGCCTCCTCCTGGTAGTCTGACTGGGCAGAGTCATCTGAGGCCTCATCAGAAGACTGGGGATCTGTCTGCTCAACCCTGGGCCTTTTGCCTGGAGGTGGTTGAGAGCCCCTGTCTGGATGTGGCTGAGAGCCCCTGATTAAGGAAATAAGGTCTTCAGCCAAACTTAAAATTTGTGAACCGGTAGTGGATCCCTGAGGAATAGTCTTGGGAGGGAGAGATTTTGACTGTTTAGCAGCTTTAGCATGTGTAAAGGCCTTAATGGACATAGATACAGGTGGCCTGGCTGCCCCACGTGCTGGAGTAGTTTTATCAACAGAAATGGTGTCGGATATTTCCTGAGCACTGGTTTCAGATGGAAATTCTATGACCGACCCAGTGGTGGCCTCCGGTACCGAAGTTACTGGCTGTGCGGTGTCGTCGGTCGGAAGCAGTAGAGATTCGGCTTCAGCAGAGACCGAGACACTCGCGGTAGGCCTAGGCGTGGAGTCGGCCGAAACCGAGGACCACGTGTGTTGGTCCTTATCCTTCCGTTTTTTGGGTAAATGAGCTGTCGGAAGCGCCGACGGCATGATATAACAGAAATTTTCCCCAAAATATTCCTCTGCAAACTCTGCCCGACGCCTAAGAGTGCGTTTATTGAAGGAAGCACAGGCTGTACAGGCCAAGACGTCGTGGTCTGGGCCTAGGCAGGATAAGCAGTAAGATGGAAATCCTTATGAGGTATTTGTTTCCCACAAGTTAAACAATTATTAACTTTAACCATTTGATCTGACATCGGCTGAGGCAAGAAAGAGTCCCCAATGGGGTACTTAGCTTTTTTGAAGACTTCGGTAGCTGAAATCACAGGAGCTGGCCGACCGGCACTTGCGAACTGCTTCTGCTTCGGGCACCGCGTGGCAAGAAAGACTGAGGAAGATGGCATCGGCTGACGCTTTTATACCCCAGGCGCTCTGACGTCGGGGAAAAGGGCGACATCAGCCGATGCCGGACCCAGACTTTGGAACCGCCGATCAAGGGCTGCCTGAGGCAGGACAACCCATATGTAAGGACTGCAGATGCATCCTTGAAGGACATCTTAAAACATGCTCCTCTTCCACTAATAACTTATCACCTCTTTTCCTTAAACTGGCAGCAAAAGCTATTGCATATCTCATCTCCATACTAATCAACAGATCAATTCAGGAGAACATAATTCTTGATATCTAGAAAAAATTCTATCGTATTCCACAAAGGAGGAAACTCTACTGACCCCTCTAATTTCAGACCTATTACTATTCTATCTCCCCATAACAATTCTTGAAAAATGCACCTGTAAACAGCTCCTTGCTCATCTATGACAGAAAAATCTACTCACCCCTACACAACACGGCGTTCACCCCAACCACAGTATATCTATAGCACTGATATTTTATACAGACTATCTCTAGATCTCGTGACAATAAATTAGAATCATGCCTATTCTTTGAACTATCTAAGGCCATTGACACTGTCTCCCACAATCTACTTCTGTCCAAACTATCTAGCCTGAATCTCTCCAACTCTGCTGTTGCCTGGTTCTCTAGCTACCTTTCCAATTGACTGAACTCCATAAGATGGCTCTCTGAATTCTGTCCTTTCCTCCCAGTACAACCTGGGGTTCCCTAAGGCTCCATCCTTGGACCCTTACTAGTTAACATTTTCAGTAAGAACCTCTATCTTCCCTGTCCTCAGTCCTCCTTAATACAAAACACTGATGACTCTACAATAATTTCCACCTCTGACAATTTCCCACACCAACTCTCCCTTGCCCAAGATTGTCTGCACTCTGTCAAACATCCAACCAACTTCTACTCAATCTAAACAAAACTAAAGTCCTCCTTTTCCTTCCTAAATCTCTCCAACACCTCAGGTCTACCTTCACTGTGTTCTGCCTTAATAACACAACTATCAAGGCTGACCCCTCCATTAAACCACTAGGTGGTCATTATTGATGATCAACTTAAATTCAGTCTTCACATCCAAAACTGCATCAAAAATACTCATCACAAACTGGGTCTAATTTATAGAAACAGAAAATTACTCCCACATGAATTTAAACTCACACTAGCACTTGCCTATCTACTGTACACCCTACTATATGCTGCCCCAAGCCTTACAAACTTTCAAACAAATCTCTTGACTAAACTTGAACACACAATAAAATTGCTGGATCTGCCACTAATCTACCATGCACTCGCACCTCTGCTTATCTCTAAAACACCTACAGTGGTTAGAATGCCACAATCAACTCCTATTGCCTCAAGTACACCTGACTACCTCCATCTTAAACCAACCTCAGTCCTGTCCTGCTCTCTCAACAGTCATCACCCATTACACTCTTAACCACATACTCCACAACTCTGGCCAGCTCCAGCTCCAGCTCCAGCTCTGCAAACCTATTAAAACCACTGGCAAATTACTCTATATTTACTCAGTAGCCAAAGTGTGGAACAAACTGCCACTATCTTTAAGATCAATTTCTAACTTAAACTGTTTCCAAAAAACTTTAAAATACTGTCTGTCTAATTCTTGGACCTGTTCTTGCACTGATCCAACCTAATCGAGCTCCCTCCTTTCCTAGCCATTCCTTCCTAAAAGCCTGTTTCTCTCCACCTCTTTTTCCTCCATACCCTAAAATTTACTAACTAAAACTATATCATAGCAGCAAGAAAACCCAAACGTAGGGAGTGTATTCAGCAGCAGACCCAAACAGAATTCCAAGCAAAACCACATTGGTAACAGGCAGAAAGGCAAGGCTCAGCAGTGGTAAAATTCACAGGTATTGTTAAAAGTTAGTGCTTTCGCAGTATTCACCCCCTCTTCATCAGACAAAAAAGTAAAACAAATGAACTTGTTTTACACTAGATTTTAATATCAATTAACATAACAATGCAGAATCTTAATTGATCCACAAGGCATTTACTTTTAAAGCAACAGCATCTAAAGACATATAAAAATAGCAGTAAAACCACAGAAATGCAGAATAATACATTCATATCTTTTTCTTTGCCTTTACTACTGGTTTTAGGGGGTACATGATCATTGAAACCCATTCCTCTATTCGTTCCTAATCTTAAAATCCACTGTAATTCTGGATTTTCTGTCATATTTACTAAGTCCCCCCCCATACTCTCAATCACAACTTGTAAAACCAATACCAATGTGTGTGTGTTGTCATTTGTTAAAGCACTACAAAACTGCAACATACTCAACCCCGGTAGGGGAGTGTCAAGGTCTGAGTAATACAGCTTTGACATCAAAGACAGCAGAAATGGGTCTAGTTGTGAGGCGTAAAATATTTCAACCCCAACTGGAATCATTGTCTTCTTTTATCCCAGGACTACCCCTCCCATATTGCAGTACCAGAAGGAAGTCCCATAATTTAGACAACTACAGAGGGGCCCAGAAGAGAAAGGAGATGCCACCATCCAACCAAACCAGAACCATATGAAGAGAATGTGGGGGTTGTTAGAAAGAGTTTAGTTTGGAACATTTCCAGCTATAGTCTAACAGCAGCAGAAGAATTGCTGCTAACGAAAGGTTTGACTTGTGTCCCCACTACTGGGGCTAACATTACAGAACTGCTTGCTGAATTTCATCTCTTTGCACGTAATTTAGCATTAAAATTAATGTTTGGTAATGATGGTGAATACAATGAAATTATTTAAAAAGCCTAGTATGTTTGTACCAGCACTGCCTCCTGCTGTTGATGTTTTTCAATCACCCTGTGAAAATTATTTGTATAAACTTTTTAGTCACAAGGAACTGAACAGGCACAGCAGCTCAGATAATTTAACTAAAAGTGAATGACAAGCTTTGTTAGAAATGCAACACAACATAAATATTGTTATTCATCCGGCGGAAAGGGGAGGACCAGTGGCTGTTCAATTCAACTTATTATTTTGACAGCAAGAAAACCCAAAAGCAGAGAGTGTATTCAGAAGCAAACCCAAACAGAATTCCAAGCAAAACCACAGCCGGTAACAGGCAGAAAAACAAGGCTCAGCAGTTGTACAATCCACAGGTTTTATTAAAAGTTAGTGCTTTCGCAGTGTTTACCACCGATTCATCAGACAAAAAAGTAAAACAAAATGAACTTCTTTTATACTAGATTTTAGGATCAAATAACATAACAATATAAAATCCGGATTGATCCACAAGGCATTTACTTTTAAAGCAACAGCATCTAAAAACATATAAAGATAGCAGTAAAGGTACCAACATGCAGAATAATACATTCATCTACTTTTGTTCACTGTTAATACTGGTTTTAGGGGTACATGGTCATTCAGACCCATTCCCCTGTGTGCTCCTAGCCTTAAAATCCACTGTAGTTCTGCATTTTCAGTCATATTTACTAACCTCCCCCCCCTATAATCACATTTACAACTTCTATAACTTGGAATACAAACGTATGTGTGTTGCCATTTGTTAGTGTGTACTTTGCTAAAGCACTACAATCATTCTTTTCTCATGCAATACAAATGATCCCGCACTCTCTCTTTCAGATTCCAGGTAGTTTTACCTATACAAAATTTAAAACACAAAACACAGTGGGCTGCATAAATCACATTCTGTGTATTGCAGTCTGCTGAATCCCTAAGTTTCTATAAATAGTCTGTCTCTGGATGCTTAAAATAGATCGACTGATCAATATAGTCACAGTATGCACATTCCTGACATTTACGTGTACCCCACTGCCTTTCCCCTAGGTTATGATATAATCTAGTATAACAAATGTTGTTTAAGGGTCTTTTTGTTTTTATACATGAAAATAGGTCGTTGGCCTACCAGCTCTTTTACCTTCTCATCATTGTGTAAAATGTGCCAGTTACTTCTGACCACTCCCCTAATCCTGTTCACCTCTGATGTAGAGGTAATAACCGTGGGCATTTTGACAGAACTATTTTCAATATACTTAACTGTATCATTTCGTTGTGAAAAATAGGGCTTAGCCTCCATCGTCTTTCCTCATTTATTATAGTATATGCCTTGTCAATTTCCACATACCCTTACCCTCTACCCATAAAGTCATCCCATAGATGGCATAGTCCATCATGAAAGTCCTTGTCATTACAGGATAAACGTGAGTCCTCATAGCCTGTCCCTTAATATTATTAAAAATGTGTTGTGGATGCGAACTTTCCCTGTGCAAATACGTGGAACGATGACATTCCTTCCTATGAATACTGGTGGTTAGACCAGTTCCTTGTTTGGCTAAAGTTACATCCAAAAAATCAATTTTACTTATGGATTTACTTAGGGTGAATTTAAGAAGGTTACTGTTGGTATTCAAATATTGGATATAAAGTTCTAAACTCTCTTCATCTCCCTGCAAACCTATAAAAAGTTCATCCACAAAACATTGATATATTATTATATGTGGGTTCAAATTATTTAGAATGTATTGATAGCCCCATTCCATAATTACTAATTTGGCACAGGAGTTTGCACAGCTAGTGCCCATAGCAACTCCTGTTTTTTGCCAGTAGAACTTGTCTTGGAAGAAATATATGTTAATTTCTAGGACTAATTCCAGAAGTAGGCAGAATAGGTCCACCTGTTATGATTCAAATTTTCCATATCTGTTTAAGGCACTTTTCCCCATCAGTGTCCCCTCCTGGTTGGGAATATGTGTAAATAATGAGGTCACATGTAACGTTGCCAAGACCTCAATACTTTTACAATTCTCTCATAGGTTCATAGGTAAGTACTAGGCTGTCTGCCCTAGGGCATTTATAAGCCTAGCCAGAATGTTGGCTTTCGCCTCCCTTTTAGACTAGATTCCTGAACCTCTGTCCAGCAGGGCCATAGAAGTGACCCCAGGAGTAAATTTATGATTTCCCATCCACTCATCAAGATTTCTCTTGAAGACGGTCAGCGAGGGGCTCTGCCTAACATGGACTGGGATTCTATTCCAGAGCGAGGGAAGCCTTTGGGATATAAATCTGTCCCTCCAGCATGTCCTGTTTATTGTTGTGCTAAGGTTTAAATCCCTGGAACGTGTAGCTCTAATGGGTTTGGTTTTCTTGAGGTGGAGCATGTCCAACAATTCCGGGATAGACATGGCCTTGAACGTCAGGCAGAGGTCGCCTCTGAGTAGGCCGTAAGCAACTGAGTAGAGCTGGAGCTTCTTTAGTCGAGCTGCATAGGGCATCTGTTTGAGGCCCATGATCCTCTTGGTGAGGTATTTTTGAGGTCTCTCCAGCTGTTGCAGGTGCCAGGTAAGGCACATCCCAAATGGGGCATTGTACTCAATTATGAGCCTGATGAGCGATGAGTAGAGGGGCACAATGACCTCTCTTGATCTAGATGTGAACCCTTTTGTGATTAGGTGAGCTATATAGAAGGTTTTTCTAACCACTTTGGCAATGTAATTGTCAAAAGAGAGGCTGCTATCTACTTGGGTCCCCAGATCCCTAATTACTTCTTTGGTACTTAGTGGATTACCTCCTATGTGGAAGTATGTGGGCACTTTGTTCTTCCCAAAGGGGATGACTATGCACTTTTTGGCATTTAGCTTGAGGCCATGATTCTGACACCAGGAATCCGTCTCCATAAGGCCCTTCTGGAGGATGCTTGTGTCAGCCGGAGAGTCTATTATGGCTCCCAGTTTGCAATCATCTGTGAACTTGGTATGCCACAGTCCTCCTGTGTTTGCCTGTACCTCAGAGTAATATATACCGAACAAGAGGGGTCCCAGGACTGAGTCCTGTGGGACGCCACTTGTAACTGGTTTAGAGTTGGACATGGCACCCGCAACTCTGACCATGTGAGTTCTATCTCTGAGCCAGTTTGCAACCCATCTTGTGACATATGGGTTAATATTTAAGCTGGTAAGCTTATTTATGATGCCAGAGTGGGTATTGTGTTGAAGGCCTTTGCGAGGTCCAGGTAGGATGTGTGGATTACCTTTCCCTCATCTGTGGCTTTGGTAACTGTTTCAAAGAAGTCAGCTCGGTTTAAGAAGCAAGATCTGCATTTAACAAAGCCAAATTGGGTAGGGTCCAGTGTTTGGCGGTTCCCAATGTCTTTGTTTATGAGATCCATGATGATGCACTCCATAGCCTTGCAGACCAGGCTAGTCAGGCTTATAGGGCGATAGTTCCCAGGATCCGTTGTGGAGCCACCTTTGTGGAGCGGGATCACTGTTGCTGTTTGAAATTCTTTGGGTACATAACCTGTGGTAAGGCTGAGTTGGAACAGTGAATTTATGTGAGGGTTTAGTTTATTTTGGAGTTCGTGTAAGACACAGCCCGGGATACCATCTGGTCCCATTGATGCTGTGTTTTTTACTTTGGAGAGGGCTGCTTTTACCTGTGTGTCTGTGATGTCTGGGGGATTGCAATCTTCTGGGACAGACACTGGTTCTTTTGGATGGGAAGGGGGGGTAAAGTTTGCAGTGAACCTGACCGCCAGGATGTGGATTCAGTGTATTTTGTGCCATTTTGCACCAGCTCAGAGCATATCTGAGAGTTGCCACCCAGATTCTTGATGTAGCTAAATAACGCCTTGTGATTATCTTTAGAGTCTTTGGCGATTTTTTTTTTCAAAGCTATCCTTTGATGATTTTATGAGGGATCAAAGTTTTTTGCTAGTACTGATCAGGGATGCCTTCCCTTTCTGGGATTTTGCCTTTTCATGTAATAGTTTCCTCCTTCTGATGTATAGCTTATTTATGGCTGGGTACACAAGACTGGTTTCCTGTTTTTGGAAGAGTGAGTCTTGGTTTTACTTGGCATGGCAAGATCCATGCATTCCTGTAGATGTTCATAGAGTGCAACTGTAAAGGATTCTGCGGTTTGGGTAGCATTTTCCATTTGCCCGGGGGCTTTGTAACTTTCCACCTTGGTCTTGAGAAGGGTGAAGTTTGCTTTTGAGAAATTTTTCACAGTGGTTTCCTTGGCTGGGGGTGGGGTCGGGATGTGGATGTCCAATGTGATTAGTTTATGGTCTGATCTTAACAATGAGGGGTTTACCTCTGGTGTGGAACATTTAGCCCCCATGTTGGTGATGACCAAATCCAGTATGTTGTCCCCTCTTGTGGGAGTAGTGACCAGTTGCTCCAAGGAATTTGAGTTTATAAACTTCAGGAACCATTGGGCAAAAGACTTGGGACTTGAGTAGTTTTCTTAGTCAATGTTTGGGTAGTTGAAATCCCCCAATATCATGGTGTTTGGAGAGACCTTCATATTTTCCAATGTTCTCAGGAATGCCAAGTGGGGGTCCTGAGACAGGATAGGTGATCTGTAGCAGGCTACAAACTGAAAAGCAATTTTGCTCACTGTTAGTTGCACGTGGACAGTCTCCGATGCCTCGTGCAGTGCCACTAACCTGGAGATGTGGGTATCCTTGTTGAAGATGGATATTCCCCTGCCTTTTATATTTTGGTCTGAGTTCTGGGGCTGAAAAGTATGGTATGAGTTGAATTCTGGTAATGCTGGGGTGCGCTCTGGATCCTTGAACCAGGTTTCTGTTACTGCACAGATATTGATTTTCTCCATACTGAGGAGTGCCTCGAGTGCATGCATCTTGAGGTTTAGACTTCTGGCGTTGAGTAGCATTACCCTTAGTTTTTTGTTTCTGGTATTGTCTATGGAGGTGGGTTTGTCTTTTGAGCCTTGCCTAAGAAGGCACTATGGGGGTGGCAAGAGCCTTAGCCAGTATTCAAAAGCCTAAGGGTGACAGGTGCAATCCGTCCCTGGCGAAGCAATGTGGCTTGTCGAGCATGTCATCCCATGCTGACAGACACTGGATCCCCTTTGAATGACACAAATAGCTTAGCCAATTGTTAAAATTGATCATTTTGTCTTTATACTGTGGCATCATTCTTGGTGAGGGCAAGATGCTACTCAGGGTCAGGGTCATACCGGCCTGGGCTACATGATCAGAGAGCTCCTCTATGTCTCTTTTCATGTAGTCCAGGAAGGTACGTCTCAGGTCATTCACACCAACATGAACAATGACAGAGTCATATTTGTACCTGCTGTGGAGTGACCTGAGTGCTTGCATTATGTGGCGGATCCTGGCACCCGACAGGCAGCTTATAGTGACCTTCTCCTTGTTCAATCTGGTGAGTGGGACGTCAGTGTGCCTGACAATAGAGTCTCCAATTACTAGTGTATTAGGTGTGTCATTTAGCCTTGGGAGCTGCGACTGCGTGGCACACTGACTTTGTGAAGTATGTGATACGTGAAAGTTGTTGTGGGGTAGTGGTTGCTTGGGTGTCTGCTTTGGAGGTCTCTGTTGGTTTGGCAGATTTTTATTTAGAGCCTCCACGTATGTTTTTGTGAGTTTATGTGTCTTGTTTGCTGGTGCAATTTGTATATGTGAGACTGGTTGTGTGGTGCGAGTGGTTTCCTTCACCTCCTGACTGACTGTGCCAGTCTTGGGTTGAGAGAGCCCGGCCTCCAGTTTGGCTGTATAGTTGCATCTCTCACATATATTTGTGTTTGTTGGAAGGAGGAGAGGGTTGTCTGTGTACAAAGGCAATTGTAACATTGCCTCAAGATTCCCAGATTCACCAGCTGGACTGGAGAGTATACTTGAAACTGCACTTTGGACATGCCTGGATGGTTTAAAGAACTGATTTATTGATTGCCTGGAATGGACGAATAGGGAGCCTTGTACTTCTGGTTACTATAAGGTGGTGTAGTGCTGAACTTTGTTAGTGCTTACTGAGAAATTTGAGCAAGTGCTGGGCTGTAGAATGAAGGTTGAGTGCCTATTTTGCGAATTTGACTAGTTCTAAGGGAAAATTTGAAGAGCAGAGTTTGTGGAGCTGGGAATAGTTAAAAACTGCTTAAACGGTACTGCGCAATGTTGCACGATGCACAAAATAGTGATGCGCAGTGCTCTCCACTGGTTGCATTATATAGATCCCTTAAAAATGTTCTGTGTCCCTTAATACTACCTCACATTCATCAAGAACCTTTCTAAGTTATTTATCCATAAACCTAGAGATAGGCTCTGTCAACCTATTTTCGTGTATAAAAACAAAAAGACCCTTAAAGAACTTTTATGTTATCCTAAATTATATAATAATTTAGGGGTAAGACAATGGGGTACACGTAAATGTCAGGAATATGCATACTGTGACTATGTTGATCAGTCTATGTATTTTAAGCATCCAGAGACAGGCTATTTATGGAAACAGGGTTTCAGCAGACTGCATTACACAGAATGTTATTTATGCAGCACACTCTGTTTTGCGTTTTGAATTTTATATAGGTAATACTAACTGGAAACTGAAAGAGAGAGTGCGGAATCATTTGTATTGTACGAGAAGAATGAATGATTGTAGTGCTTTAGCAAAACATACACTAACAAATGGCAACACATACATTTGCATTTCAAGTTATACAAGTTGTGACAGAGTGTGTGGGGGACTTAGTAAATATGACTGAAAATGCAGAGTTACAGTGGATTTTAAGGATAGGCGCACAAAGGGAAATGGGTCTGAATGACCATGTACCCCCTAAATCCAGTATTAAAAGCAAAGAAAAGTAGATTAATGTATTTATTATTCTGCATTTTGGTACCTTTACTGCTATCTTATGTGCTGTTTTTAGATGATGTTGCTTTAAAAGTAAATGCCTTGTGGATCAATTAGGATTCTGCATTGTTATGTTAACTGATACTAAAATTTAGTATAAAAGAAGTTCATTTGCTTTACTTTTTTGTCTGATGAAGTGGTGGTGAACACTGCAAAAGCGCTAATTTCTAAAACTTGTGGATTTTACAACTGCTGAGCCTTGCCTTTCTGCCTTTTATCAGCTTTGGTTTTGCTTATTATTATGGCAGTATGTCTACTATGCTTAGTGATTTTAACACTTATGTTAGTATTGATGTAGTAATGGTGCATGACTTGAAATGTAGACTTGACAACTGTTCACTAGAATGTTTGAATTTAGGGCTTGTTGCTAAGGAACTGTATGATTATTTTATAGTGCAGAATCCACTTATACCTCAAATGCATGGGCTACCAAAAATACACAAACATCCCATGAGGCCCTCGTTTAGACCCATTGTAGCAGGTGGGGGCTGGTTGACAGCGTCTATCTCTAGGTTTCTTGACAAACAACTTAGAAAGGTTTTGGATGAATCTGTGGTAGTGTTAAAGGATACAGAACATTTTTAAGGGATCTGTATAATGCAACTAATGGAGAGAATTGTAAAAGCATTGAGGTCCTGGCAACTCTAGATGTGACCTCATTATTTACACGTATTCCTAATCAGGAGGGGGACACCGATGGGGAAAAGTGCCTTAGATAGATACGGAAAATTTTAATCAAAACAGGTGGACCTATTCTGCCTACATCTGGAATTTGTTTTAGACAATAACATATTTTTCTTCCAAAACAAGTGCTACTGACAAAAAACAGGAGTTGCCACGGGCACTAGCTGTGCAAACTCCTGTGCCAAATTAGTAATAACGGAATGGGACTATCAATACATTCTAAATAATTTGAACCCACAGATAATAATATATCAATGTTTTGTGGATGACATTTTTATATGTTGTCAGGGATATGAAGAGAGTTTAGAGTTCTATACTCTATATTTGAACACCAGCAGCAACTTTCTGAAATTCACCCTAAGTAAATCCGTGAGTAAAATTGATTTTGTAGATGTAACTATAGCGAAACAAGGAACTGGTCTAACTACCAGCATTCGTAGGAAAGAATTCCATCATCCCACGAATTTGCATAGGGAAAGTATGCATCCATGACACATTTTTAGTAATATTATTAAGGGACAGGAATGAGGATCTTATGTTTATCCAGCAATGATGGCCTATGTCATCTATGGCAGCATTATCCAAGGGCCGTGGACCAGTACCGGTCCGTGGAGCACTTAGAACTGGGCCATCAGGTAAGGTAAGTGAATGCCTGTATGAGTGTGTATGTGTCTGTGTGAGTGACTGAATGCAAAAGAGACTGTGTGTGTGTGTGTGTGTGTGTGTGTGTGTGTGTGTGTGTGTGTGCGCGCGTGTGTGTGCATGTGCGTGTGTGTGTTATGGGCAACAGGTACACAAACCTCATTGTTGCTGCTGCAGCGATCACATTCACTCTTCACTCTCTTTCTCTCTGTCTCTCTCCCCCTCTCTTTCTGTCTGTCACACACACACACACACACACACACACACACACACACACACACACACACACTCTCAGCCTCTTACTTAGATCAAGAAATCTGAACAAAGCCCAAAATAATGGGGGGACAAAGGCCCAAAATAGGGACCTTTAAGTGCTGCTCTTACAAACTTATAAAGTTGATAGAAATGCAGGTTTTACATTAGCATGAATTTTCTGAAGGGTATGAAGTATAAAACTCAACAGTCTGTCATTATTTTCTGACTTCAGCCTCAATGATCTGCCAGTGATTTGCCAGAAAACAACAATTTTATGATAAAAGGACCAAAAATATGAGTCAAAAATCTGGACATTCTGTGAAAATCTGTACAGTTGAGAGGTATGCTGGACAAATCCAAATAATAGGGACAGATGTTAAATATTGCTCTTATAAACAAAATCACTAAGATTGCCATGAGGTTTACTTACCTCTCAACCATAGTAAATCAACGTTATGCTGTTAAGCAGATTGTACACTTTTTTTTTTTTTGGTAGTTATTGCCAATTGTCTTTTTATTGTACTTTTGGAGCTTTTCACCACGGGTCTGGCCTCCTCATTAAACAAATGTCAAATAAATAAATACATTATTATGCACTCCGCGAGATGGCCGGTCCATGGAAAATTCTCTAACATTGATACCAGTCCTTGGTGCAAAAAAGGTTGGAGACCACTGCCGTGGTGTACGGGATGACTTTATGGGTAGAGGGTATGGGTATGTGGAAATTGACAAGGCATATAGTATAACAAATGAGGAAAGACAAGGGAGAGCCAAGCCCTATTTTTCACAACTAAATAATTCAGTTTAGTATATTGAAAGTAGTTCTGTGAGAATGCTCATGGTTATTACCTCTACATCAGAGGTGAACAGGATTAGGGAAGGGGTCAGAAGTAACTGGCACGTTTTACACATTGATGAGAAGGTAAAAGAGCTGGTAGGCCAATGACCTATTCTCATGTATAAAAACAAAAAGAACCTTAAACAACGTTTATGTTATCCTAAATTATATCATAGTCTATGGGAAAGGTAATGGGGTACACGTAAATGTCAGGAATGTGCATACTGTGACTGTACTGATCAGTCTATGTATTTTAAGCATCCAGAGACAGGCTACCTATGGAAACTTATGGTCACAGCAGATTGCAATGCACAGAATTTTATTTATGCAGCACACTCTGTTTTGTTTCAAATTTTATATAGGTAAAAGCAATCGGAAACTGAAAGAGAGTGCCGGATCATTTGTATTGTACGAAAAGAGGGAATGACTGTAGTGCTTTAGCAAAACACACACTAACAAACGGCAACACACATACGTTTGTATTGTACGAGAAGAGGGAATGACTGTAGTGCTTTAGCAAAACACACACTAACAAATGGCAACACACATACGTTTGTATTTCAAGTTATACAAGTTGTGACAGAGTATAGGGGCGGCTTAGTAAATACGACAGAAAATGCAGAATTACAGTGCATTTTAAGGTTAGGAGCGTGAAAAAATTACATGGAGCTGCTTACTGCTTGGTGTGATGGATTTGAAGTGTTCTTAAGACACTCAGTCTTGCTGGCTGGATTCTGCTAAAATTCAAAGTCTAGTTATATTTGCATTCACAGTCTGTTGCATACAGAAACTTGCAGAATATACACTGATGAGAGAATATACTTTGCAGCATCAACTTTAGAGAGCAGTAACAAATAACTTTTTATAATAAACCAAACGGAAACACGTTACAGCTTAAAAGTACTGTTCCAACTTTACTTCTCATATAGTACAGATGATGTGAGAGATATAACATTTACCTCAGAACACCAAATGTGTTCCTACCATACCCCTAACCTAGCTGGATTTATACAGCTCTTTATATACTCTTTTTAGTCATGCATAAACATATTTTAAATTAAAATTAATGGCAGGACAGTTAAATAGTTAAATAGATAAATAAATAAAAAATACTGAAATCCATGTAAGGTAATTGTAAAATAATGTCTATTTATGTTGTATAAATGCATAGTTATGCAACTCACAATCACATTAAAGGAAAAAAATGCCAAAATAATTAACTATAGTTTACAGAATATGAAATGTGAGCTCAGACCTTCCTAGACTGAATGAATAGTTACAGGAAATGCTGGAAAGATAAGATAAACAACAAGACTGATTGCCAGATAAGTAGCTTGAGTTTTTCTAAAGCATCGTTATTAAAACATAATTGTTAAAATGTTTACAAGCAACACTATTTAGTAATTGTCATAAAATGCCACAATTGTGCATATATGTCACTTATAATCTGTTTGCAAGTAAATGTTAAAAGGACAAAAAAAACCTCAGTTGTATCAAGTACAGCCAGCAAATGGGCTATACTATATATACAGTTCAAATCAATTGTGCAGGAGGGTGTAAATGCCTACTAGTGGTAGTAAACAGCAAAAGCATTATAAAAAATTATCAAATCAGACAAAAGTTCATAATTTAATAAAATAAATGTATAACCATAGTGTTAGGCTGACATACATTCTATTCTTACAGCATAGGGCAGGAAAACAGTGCTGAAGTACTACAGGGGGAGGGGCACTTTCTCAGTTTTACACTGACTGTATAAGCAGTACTGAACAAGGGTCTGAAATAAAGTTACAGAAAAAATAAATAATAGGGGTCTAAAATAAAGCTACAGGAAAAAATATCTCATTCCTTCTTGACAATACTCTTATGAGAGGAAAAACAGGTATTAGTGTATTAGAAATACTGGTAAACTGGATTAAACCTGACAGGATAAGATATTTTACATGTTGTTAATAGCTATCATAATGGTTAAACAAGAGATGATTTAAAATTGCTTTATTAAAGCTATACAAGAGAGAATAAAGATATGCAAAATGCATAAATGTTTCTAATAGCAAGAATGGTCACTATTTTTAATATGTTTTTGGCAAAACAATGTTGGTATAAAAAAACATCTGTTCTTGTGTCATATCCTGTTTTTCCATGCAGAATAACATGTCATTGTTCTTTAAAAGCAGATTTTGCATTTTTGTTCTTGCATACATCCTGTTTTGAGTCTGTAAGGGAAAAATGTCCATTCTTTAAAAGCAGATTTTGTATTTTTGCTCTAGCTTACATCCTGTTTTGAGTCTGTAAGGGAAGAATGTCCATTCAGCAGATTCCTTTTCCAAGCCATGGTCATTTAGTATGACTGCTGATCACATATTACTTAAACTTTGTTTCTGCATTTAAGCAAGCCTTTTATTTCAGCATATTTACAACATAATTAGTTTCAGATTTATATTCATAAAATCTAACAGAGCGCACAGGGGAACGGGTCTGAATGGCCATGTAACACTAAAACCAGTATTTAAAGCAAAGAAAAGTAGATGAATGTATTATCCTGCATTTTGGTACCTTTACTGCTATTTTCTATGTGCTGTTTTTAGATGCTGTTGCTTTAAAAGTAAATACCTTGTGGATCAATTAGGATTCTGCATCATGTTAATTGATACTAAAATCTAGTATAAAATAAGTTCATTTGTTTTACTTTTTTGTCTGATGAAGTGGTAGAGAACACTGTGAAAGCCATTTAATAAAACTTGTGGATTTTACAACTGCTGAGCCTTGCCTTTCTGCCTGTTACCAGCTGTGGTTTTGCTGTTACCAGCTGTGGTTTTACTGTTACCAGCTGTGGTTTTACTGTTACCAGCTGTGGTTTTGTTTAAAACTATTTCATACTGATATGTTGTTGCATTTTTATTCCTTAACCTACTACCAGCTTCATAACTGCAAGAATCTGTATTATTCACTAGTTACTGGATGAAACTAATATTTTTAGTATTATACTGTATCTTTGTCATCCACTGTGACTGTTTTAGAATGAAACTGTTACTAATTTACTGTTCGATTGTTTGTTAGCACCATTTTACTTAATGTATTGTGCACATATTACTAGTAATTATCTATTGGAGCTTTTCTCCTTGGGTGTCCGCTGATAGTAGTCATTTGCCCAGTCAGACTAACCTGATCAACGAGTGTCAAATACATAAGACAAAAATAAATGCCTAGGTACATGGCACTTTTACTAACATCTTCATCTGTGATGAGTGTTCTTCCCTTTTTGTTCTTCTCTGGGTTATGTACTGTCACCCATGCTATGTGTAAGACAGCGCACAGTGAGACAGAGACCTATGAAAAAGTGCTACAAGAGTGGGCAAACTGAACGAGAAGTAATTTCTCAGTTGTTCTCTCCTCAGCTGCAGTGAGGTAGACTGCACTATGATCCTGAGGATTTCCATTGCAAGACACCATAGTCTATAGTAACCAACTTTATAGATAGTAAGGTAATAAGCGTCGCACTAAAGATGAGCCTGTACATAGCCAAAATAATATTACAGGATTCCAGCCAAACCAGTAAATCAGAGGATAAACCTGAAGATGTCAGAGTAGCAAACACTAACTGCCTCTTTTAAATATTTTCATCATAAATGCACCTGTTTTAACCTTGTTTGTTTATTTCACAGTTTAAGTCGGCTTTGCATAAACATGAAACCCACCAGCTGTCAAAATGGCAACTGCACAAAGTTTGATGAGAATATGGTTCTGTTTACAAAGGTCCTAGGAAAATGAGGTGTTTTAGCTCTACGAATCACATTATAGCACATATGTATAAGTGATGCACAGACTCGTAGGGTTCCTACTGCTGCGGTTGTAGCTCTATGAATCACATTATAGCACATGTGTGTAAGTGATGCACTGACTCAGTAGGGTTCCTACTGCTGTGGTTTTAGCTCTATGAATCACATTATAGCACATGTATGTAAGTGATGCACTGACTCAGTAGGGTTCCTACTGCTGTGGTTTTAGCTCTACGAATCACATTATAGCACATGTGTGTAAGAGATGCACTGACTCATAGGGTTCCTACTGCTGTGGTTTTAGCTCTATGAATCACATTATAGCACATGTGTGTAAGTGATGCACTGACTCGTAGGGTTCCTACTGCTGTGGTTTTAGCTCTACGAATCACATTATAGCATTTGTGTGTAAGTGATGCACTGACTCGTAGGGTTCCTACTGCTGTGGATTTAGCTCTTCGAATCACATTATAGCACATATGTATAAGTGATGCACTGACTCGTAGGGTTCCTACTGCTGTGGTTTTATCACATTATAGCACGTGTGTGTAAGTGATGCACTGACTCGTAGGGTTCCTACTGCTGTGGTTGTAGCTCTATGAATCACATTATAGCACATGTGTGTAAGTGATGCACTGACTCGTAGGGTTCCTACTGCTGCAGTTGTAGCTCTACGAATCACATTATAGCACATATGTGTAAGTGATGCACTGACTCAGCAGGGTTCCTACTGCTGCGGTTGAGGTGTGAATGTGCATGCATGTGCATGAGAGGTGTTGCAACATCAGCCTATCAAAGCAATGCTGCTGCATGTGCTAGCATTCTGGGAATGCACTTGCTTTTATGTGCCCCACAGGAGTCAGCATAGGATGTAAGCTGCCAGGCAGAATGTTGTCACCCGCAGTGGGTGTGATTCACACCACAGCAGTCTCGCTTTCAGGTTTACCACTTCATTCTTCCTGGTAGAAATAATGTGGACTCTCAAAAGGCTCAGGGTCACTCCCCTAGCTGGTTTGAGCAGGAGACCAAGATTCTCCTTTACCTGTTGCAGGCATCATACCTGCAAAAGTTAGAAGGTGCGGACAGTGGCATCTGCAAAAAGATGGATATATGGTCAAAGTTGGGGAATGAGCTGTGCGACCTAATTGGCATACCATTTCCAGACAGCAATGTAGACATAGGTATGATGACCTGCATAAGCTATGTGCTGAAGCAATGAATGGCAGAAGTCCAGGTGAGGAGGTCAGAGACGTACAGTAAATACTCCTTTTTTGGTACTACACTGCTGTATCAGATATATGTATATGTAAACACACACACACACACACACACACACACACACACACACACACACACACACACACACACACACACACACACACACATCTGCATGCACACATTTGTCTATGTGTGTATTTTTAAAGATATGTATATTTATATGCATGGGAGCATAAAGTTTCATCAGAGTGTTTTTTCACTGATGGGAAGGGAGCCAGTAAAGCAGACTGAAAAAAGTGGTATAGTGGGGATAGGGGAATATGTCCTTTACCCAAAGTGGGGGATGGGGGGCTTGATCCCTAGAAAAATATTTATTTTGTTTTTTGATACTTTGTGGATCAATGATTCTAGGATCAACAATTTCTGCTTTTGATGGATGTTTAGGAGCCTATCCATCTATATATATATATATATATATATATATATATATATATATATATATATATATATATATATCTAGAGAGAGAGAGAGACAGAGAGATTTTTTTCTGGTATTAATAGTTTTCTAGATACTGAACGACTGTTATAAATACTTTTACTTTATAGCTACTAGAAGACTGGGCACTCTGCATAGTGCCACTGTGGGTGGGGGGGGGGGTTGGTAGTGAGGACTATTATTATGAGGAAGTTTCTATTTAACAAAGTGATAAACTTCAGTAGGTGATTGGGGAGAGCATTTATTTTAATTTGCAATTGCATTCACAAGCAACGGTTACATTTCGGCATGTCCTCAGTTTTACCACAAAAGATGGGGGTACTGAATGGTGAACTCACTGAAAATGTGCATGTGGGGGGGCACCATGCATGCACATCAATAACATACCAAGGTTTGACTGCAACTTTCCTCACACACTCCTATCTGCTCTTTGTCATACTGACGGCGTGATATGAAAATTCAAAACCATTTCATTTGGTTGGAAAATTTGCTTTGAACTTTCACAGAGTTTTACATTCTGACTCATTAATCAGTGAGAAGAGCTGAGTATAAAACAAATCCTGTAGTACAGGTGAGTCCTCACCTGAGCTCAATATCATTAAAATGCAGGTTTAAGGTAGGGCTAGCTATAATGCAGGTTTAAGGTAGAGCTTGCTGTAGCTCAAACAAGATCCCTAAAGGGGAAAAAAAGCATTGTTTTTTATGTTAATGTATTTATTTTATTTTATTTTACATTTGTTAACCAGGAGAGTCCGACTGGATACATGTCCATTTTCAGCGGAGGCCCGGGGAGAAAAGCTCCAGGTACATAACAGACATATGAACATTGTTAATGCAAAAAAGGAAGATAGTTGAGTTCTAAATACAATATAAAGATACATCACATCTTGAGAAAAAAATAACAGCAGCATATAAAAATACAAAAGGTAAGTTACAAAAGGCGCTATTAAAAAGCTGTTAAGGATAGTGAGGTAAGAGAAGGGTAAATGATAGTGGTTAATCAGGTTTGGAACAGGGACATTGCCAGAGAGTATTGAGATGGGGTTTAAGCTTTTTTGAATTGTAGGAGTGAAGGTTCTGAGGTGAGCATGGTCGGTGGGAGTTCCACATTTTACCTACAAAGTTTGAGAATAGAGAATCCCCAGCAGAATTATTGGCTTTAGTAGTTTGAGCTAAGATCTTATTGGAGGAGCGTAAAGATTGCAGGTTAATATAGGGTGAACGATGTTTTCAGAGCTGGTGTTTTCTCTGGGTGATACAGTATCTGGTGAGCCGTTTTGAGTTGGTTGAAATGGAGTTGGCTGGAAAACTCTAACCACCCTAGTTGCTTCAAGTTAGTGCAGTGGTGCGTTCTAAAGGTGGAATTTGTGGCAAATCTAGCTATGTGATTGTAACAAGAAGCAAGTTTGTTAAGGGTTGTCTTGTTTAGGTTTGTAAAGAGGGGGGAGGCATAGAAAAGAGTTGATAGTAGGTGTGTGCTGGCAATTGTAATTTTAGCGTGAGGAGTGAGAACAGAGCCAAGCTTTTTATTGACGGTTTTGATGGTAAGATTGAAATGGGTGTCAAATTTAAGGGAGTTATCAATGGTAACACCTAATAGCTTTGTGTGAGCTTCTGGTGATATAGTGATTCCATTGGAGGATGTAATAGAGAAGGTGGGTGGAAGAGTCTTGTTAGTGGGTGAGAAAGTAAGTAGTTTTGTTTTGTTGAGGTTGAGAACTAGTTGACGACTTGAGAACCATTTTTCTATTAGGTTGAAGGTGTCTTGGGTTGAAGCAATGAGGTCTGCCAGGTTGGAGGCAGTGCTGATGATAGTCGAATCATCTGCATATTGAATGCATGTGGCATGGGGGGTGATTGTGGGCAGGTCATTAACAAAGATGGTGACGAGAAGAGGGCCAAGAATAGATCCTTGGGGAACTCCAAGTGTAACAGGTAGGCATGTGGATAATTTGTCCTGCCATAGAACAGCCTGTTGCCTATTGGACAGGTAGGATTGGAACCATTTCAGCGTGGAATTGCTGAGTGATAGTTTTTAATGTATGGAGGAGTTGAATGTGGTTCACCATATCAAAGGCCTTGGAGAGGTCTAAGAAAAGAGCAGATGATAGTTTATTATTGTTTCTGAAGTTATTGATGGTATTAGAAAAGGATAGTAGGGCTGATGTGGTACTGTGATTTGGCCTGAAGCCATGTTGGGAGTTGGCTAGAATTTTATTTTTGGTGAGGTGTTCCATCAGTTGTTTGTGGACACACTTTTCCATAATTTTGGCCAGGGGTGAGAGTATAGCTATATGTCTGTAGTTGGTTAGCTCTAGTGAGCTATCACCTTTATGGAGAGGAATAATGTGGGACATTTTCCATATGGAGGGGATGAAGGCTTCTGACAAGGTATGGTTTATGATTATGGAGACGGGATAGGAAATGGCCTCAGCTGCTTTTTGCAGAAACTCAGCTGGGAGAAGGTCAGCTGCTAGCTTAGTGGGTTTTAGTTTTTTAAGAAGAGATGTTATAGAGGATATGGGTACTGGATCGAAGGTAAATAGATGATCTGATGTAGTTGTAGTATTCTGCTGGCATGGGTAGGGGAGTGGGTTGGTTGTTTGTTTGAATTGTGTGGCCAGGGATTGTATAGTTTCTGTGAAGAAACTATTGAATGTGTTAGCAATGTTTACAGGGCACTGTTGTTTGCAAGTTGTTGGAGTAGGGGTGGTTGCCTGGCCTGGGTGCAGGAGCTTGTTTAAGCCTGCCCAGAATTTTTATGGATTATTAAGGTGTTTGTGTTGGAGGTGGAGGAAGAAGTTTTTTTTATCATTTAAGATCATTCTTTTAGTTTCATTTCTAAGTTGTCGGAATGTTTGGTGGGAGTGTGGGTCTTTAGAGGTACGCCATGTGACCCACATCTTGTTTCTAGATAGGATTTTGGATTTTGTTTCCTTAGAGAGCCATGGTGCGGTTTTGGTTTTAGTTCTAATGGACTGTATTGGAGCATGGGAATCTAGAATCTTGAGGAAGGTGGTGTTGAAGTAGATAACTGCCTCTTCAAGAGGAAGAGACTTGAGTATTGTCCAGTTGTGGGCTTTAAGTTCAGTTTGAAAAATGGAGGCGTTGAATTCATTATTGTTCCTGATTTTTTTTATGGTTGTAAGAAGGGGGGTGATTTTCTTGAATTTGATAACATAGGTGAGTAAGTGATCACTCATGTCCTCTGGGTGAGTACCTGCTGAGTACTGGTCAGGATCCTTATTAGTAATAATAGTAAAGTACTAAATAGTATTTATTTGTCTTTTGTTAATCGGGTTAGTCCAACTGGGCTGGTGGCCCATTTTCAGTGGAGATCCAAAGAGAAAAGCTCCACACAGACAAAGAATAGCAATAAAAAAGTTACATTACAAGTAGTTGGAATATATATACATAACTACATACATTTACGAAAAAGCATAGCTAAAAATACAAAAGGTAGAAACATGAAGTATAAATGTGGATTTACAATAGGGAATCAGAAAAAAAAATAGGCCCAGAAAAATCTTTACTGACTAAACCAAGTCAGTAGACAGGAAGAAGAAGCAGTAAATGGGGGGGGGGGGTTTGAAGTAAAGGGGTGGGGAGGAAAGTTTAGCTGAGTCAAGAGAGTGAGAGAAAACAGCTATGACAGGAGAGAACAGGGTGGGAAGCATAGAGTCTAAGGAAGAGATGAGATGACATTTTAGTAGAGTTTTTCTGTAGCATAGCTAAGGTACCACAGTACTAGTTGTCATAAAGTTATAGTAGAACAAAGAGAGGAGAATTGTTATAACTGAACGATTAGGGGAGCATATGTTAGGTGGGATGGTGACAAGTGCAGGAGGCAGAGTTAGCAAGGTAGTTTTTTCAGTTCTCTTTTGAAATGGATCAAAGATTGGATAGAACGTATATTAGTAGGGAGTTTGTTCCAAGTTTGAGATAAGGAGTATTTAAAGCAATCTGCCTATTGTTTTGTTAGGCCTGTAGGTGTCGTGTAGCTGTTGGTCCGTGCTACGGAGAGACCGTGAGGGTTTATATTGGGATAGGAGGATTGATGGGGGACAGTCTGGAGGTTTTGTAAAGTAGAAAATGTGTTATCTGTAGCTGAGAACGTTGTAGTTGGTGAGGTCATTCAAGCCACTATAGTTGTTTAAGGGCAAGGTAGTGATGGGATTTGTAAGGGGAGTTACAGGCAAATCTAGCTACCTGGTTGTATGTTCAAGTCTGGTTAAAAGATTTGCTTGCTGGTGGGTGAATACAGGGGAAGCATAGAGTAGGCAGGAGAGGAGGTAGGTTTGAGCATGTGAAGTCCTAGAGATGATGGATAAGAATGTTTTCTTTCTATATAGTATACCAAATTTTTGATTTGTCTTTTTGATGGATTGTTGGATATGATGGTCAAATTTCAGTTGATAGTCAATTGTAATTCCTAAAAGTTTAGTATGGGAGTCAGTGTGAATGATGGTGTTGTCTAGGGAAGAGAGACTGAAGGAGGTTTTAAGGTTGGACATAGATTTTGAAAGGAAAATAAGAAGCTTAGTTTTCTTTCGCTCAAGGATGCATTGGTTATTAACCAGTGCTCACTGGTGTTAAAAGAAGTCGGTTAATGTAATTATGCAGTATTAATAAGGAAAGTGTAGCTTTGCAGTGCTTCCCACTGGATCTATTTAAATGTGGATATTAACATTTGTTCCTTCTTTTAATTCTGGCTGTATCCACTAAAGTTACACTCCAGTCAGCTTCTGTCTTATGATGGCTACAAGAGCGCACTGAGGCGTAACACCTAAAACTAACATACTAAAACAAAGATATATTCCTGTGCACAAATTAATGCAGGATTTAGAGCTATCAAATCATTTGGTTGTTACCAAGTTACACTTCAGTGAATACGCGTACAGAATGGTACAAATATTAAACCCTTACCTTCACCAAGGGTGCACATGCGTTCACTTATGTCACTGGTGATGCTCAGCCCTGGGTCACACACTGCTTTGCACCTAAATTCATACTCTGTACCCTCCTGTAAAGCAGATACAGTAAATGACAAATCTGGATTCGAAGTTTCAACAGACTTCCACTCCGTCGTGCCGGGAGTATGGTATTCCACAATGTATTTTTTAATATTTTCAGCTCCATACTGTGGTGGTTGTATTTTTAGCATCAGACTGTTACATGTTGGTTCACAGACCATGGGAGC
Organism: Protopterus annectens; assembly: GCF_019279795.1. NCBI lineage: Eukaryota > Metazoa > Chordata > Ceratodontiformes > Protopteridae > Protopterus > Protopterus annectens. The sequence continues at coordinate 1,342,926,600 of NC_056747.1, forward strand.
ACCAGGTTTAGATGGGGGATGAAATTGTTTACTTTTCAGGACTCCATTCTTGTACAGAAATATGGATGCACCTTTGCATGTTTTATCATTTATGGAAGTAATTAAGAACTTTGTTTTTTTATGCATTGTGTTAGCTGCTGCAAATTCAATAAAACCTTTTGCAGCTTCCCTCATGTTTTTACGCACTTCCTCAGACAAAAACCATGGTTCCTGTTTGTTTGTATACTGCTTAGTATCCTGCACACTTTCTTGCATGTTCAGATATGTTGCAAGATAAGTAATATACTCATCTCCTTCGTTCAGAGAGGTGAAGTTAAAACAGACAACATGCTCAACCATTAGGTCACACAGCTCTTTGTCCAGTTCAATGTCCGAACAAATTTTTATGTTATGCTGACTGGACCGTTTCCCCTCAGGTTCTGTACAGCTGTTTTCCAATAACATGGTACTATAATTACTGATCACATTTTTTTCTCTCAGCATGTTACTGGTCCACTCATTTACTAAGCAGCTACTAAACGGAGACCTCTCCTTACTTATTAAGACATTTGCAAGTTTCTGCTCTTCAACCCCACTACTACGGATTGATGGCAAAATGTCAGCCAAAGCCGTTTGGAAAATGATTGTGTACTCATTACAATAAGCCTTGAACTTTTGAATCTTTTTCTGCATTGTAGGAAAACTGGACACAATGCTGTCTTTTAAAGCATCATTGCAGTGCATTTTAATGCTAAGAAACTCTTCTAGGATATTTTGTGTTTGTGTGACTAATGTGACACTGATTTCTTGTACAAGAGAAGCTGCTTTTGAATTTATTTTACTTAATGGAAGTAACCAAATTGTAAATGGAACAGCATGTTCATCATTTTCTCCGAGCATTTTTGGAAGTACCGAATACGTGTGGATAGCATCTTCGTAAGTAACCGGGTTTTTCTTAAGCTTGAAATCACCATAAAATGTGCAATGAAATTGTTCATTTTTTTGCTCTGCATCAGCATCAAACTCCACTTTTGCTTCACCTTCAATTTCCACTAGTGGTATTTTTTTGATTTTGGCAAGCATGTGTCCCTCTGCATTTTGCACCTCGTTCTCTGTTGAGACATGCTGATCAAAGATGAAGAAAGCCTGAGCACCATATAATATAGCAGAAACAACATGAGTTGCTATATCCTTCTCAAAAATGTATGGGTACTGAATAGACTCTTGTCCCAGATGATACATTGTTAAGGATGTGTATTTTGTGGTTACGTAGTATTGTAGAGTCACACGAGCCTGTTTTTTGGAGGACTTAGTATCAGAATGATACTTTCCTGACCCTTGCAGATTTACCAGCCCCCCAAAGAGACTAAGCTTAAGGGATGCACTCACATTTAAAGCTGAATGTTTCTGTTCAAAGTCGTCTGATGCAGTGATGTTGAACTGCGTGTCATACTGTGGTCGTTCATCACAACTGTTTTCCAATGTCTCTTTGCTCCACAAAGTCATGCCTAAAAAATAAAACAAAAAGACATTCTGTCAAAGCAATTTCTTTGTGGTCTGCTTTGAATTATTCATGTAGAATACAGGAAATGTGAAAATACTGCAGTCTCAGTAACAGAGCAGCAGCAACAGCTGAAGTTACATTAATAAACCCTCGCTCTGCATTCATCCATCCCAGGTTGTGCTGCAGTAATTATGGCCTTAGTCCTCTGTACTACCAGATGTCAGGATGCCAATGCTCGATAGATCACAAGAGGCCAGTCACAAAAAGTGTCTGTAATACGTAGTGAACAGAATAGTAAACAGCCAGGGAACATTTTGGTACAGTTTGAAACTTCTGAGCTTAAGGAGCGGAGTCCGTGTTTCAGAAAGCTTTATAACACTTACGAATATTGAGTATTTATTCATAATGCCTAAAATGCTTATGAATATTCAGTATTCATTGATAATGCTTATTGTCCTTACACCTATTGTCTTACAAACGAAGACACAGACCACACTTTGCACTGCTATTACAGAGTGCAGACAGAAAGATTAGATTTTAGCTGCACTTAATAGTGTTTGAGGTGTTGTTTCCAAATAGAATTAAGACACTTGTTGAGGTTGGGAGACTGCAGGAGTGACATTAAACTATGATGTACAGGGCCATAGATGAAAAAAATGAAACTAAGAAAGTTGTTATGAGTGAAGAAGGTGGAGTCAAAAAACTGCAGCTCACGTCTTTGAATAAATTAAAATAGTTTGGAAAATTAGTGCAAAATGAGGATTCAGGGACTTTTACAGCACAGGTATTGCAGAAACAAAAGCCACTTACTATATAAACAAACATGCCAGGTGAGCAAACAAAAATTAAACTGAAGTAGTCACGGAATCAATGTATTTTTCTCTCTCCTGTCATATGCACTGAACCTGTATAACAAAGTATACTTTTTTTTTTCAAAACAGGTTTATTGTTTTAACATATAAGAGAAATATCATAACAATTTTATACAAGTAATTAAAAATAGGTATTATTATAATATTCAACAAAACAACTAAAGTATTTACAAAGACATCCACTACAATCAGATCAATTAATTAAACTAAAATACCGTGCTATTGAAATTAGAATTTTTTTAACAAATTTTGTAAATTATCCCATACAATATAATATGATGTTTTTCTAGTTGTTCTCATTCTAATTGTGCTTATTTCCATATGGCACATTATATTCATAACATTTTTAAATTCATTGAACGAAGGAGGTGTATCTGAAATCCAATTTCTAGTTATTATTTTCCTGGCCACTGCTAGGATAGACCATAACAAGGAAGCTTAATCCTTTTAACACATTGAGGTACAGGTGTGTTGAATAATATAAGAGACTTAGAAATAATGAAATTATCTGTAAAAAGAGCCTGCAAAATTCATTAATTGACTTCCAGTATTCTTTCAACTTCATACAATCATAAAACATATGAGCCCAGTCAGCATTAATTTCTACATTACATCTCTTACATAGATTATCTTTATTATTTATTTTATTCATCATCAAAGGTGTATAAAAAGATCTATGTAAAAATTTCCATGTATAAAGTCTCCAGACAATGGAAGATGTAGTTCTATAAGCAGATTCCAATATATATTGTTTATCTTGTTGAGTTGGTGGGTCCCCATTAATAGAGGTGAAATAATTCCAGTATGAATCTACACTGTAAAAAGTTTCTTGTCTGATAATTTTATGTATATATGAAAGTTTACTTTTATCAGAAACTTTATGCTGTAAATTTAATATCAAGTAATCAATCAGTTTTGGAATAGATTCTTTAACTGTTATAGACATTAGATCTATTCTATCAATGAGATGTTGTCTAAAGTTCTGAACCTCTAACCAGCAAGTTTCTCTTAGATCAAATTCTTGTTTTAAGAAATCTAGATTTTAACTTTATTATCAGATATCAGCTGATACCAGTACTTTAGATCATTATCTATAGCTAAATGAGCTCCTTCAGAAGTAGATGACATAAGCATACCCTGAGTATACATTATAGGAATACAATAAAATTCCATTCCCTATACTTAGGGTGCATGAATATAAAGTTACGATAACTAATAATAATATTTAATGGGTAACAAACCATATGTTTAGGTGTAATAGGTGAAGTACAAAATTCCTTTAGCAACCACAACATGGAGTTATTTACAATCATATTTTTATGTGTTAAGGAGATTTTCATGAAGTGAATACTAATTAGCTCCCAATAATCTTTCCATTTTGCAATATATGACTGATCTATTAATAAAGTAATAACTTTTATAATAGAAGAGATAATATATAAATTAAAGTCTGGAAAAGAAATACCCCCTTGAGACCAGCTATTAGTATGTTTCTTTAATGCAATCCTAGGTCTATTAGGTGCCCATAAGAAATTTAACATTAGTGTATTCAGTTTCTTGATAATTATTTTTGTAGGTGAAAGCATTATTGATTGTATTAAGTATAAAATCATGGGGAATATTATCATTTTAATAATTGTAAGTCTCTCCTCCATAGTAAAAACATATTATTCCAGGTATTAAAAGATTTTGTATATTAAGAAAACAGGTATTATAGTTATTATATATAATAGATTTAATATCTTTAGATAGTATTATACCTAAATAAGTTATCTGACCTGAATTGGGTACATATTTAGTAAAATCACTAATGAGAATATTTTTTCGTATATATAGGTAGTATTTTAGTTTTTTCTTCATTGAATATTAAACCAGAAATACTTTTAAAATTCATCATTTTATCAAATAAAGACTGCATAGAAGAATTAGATCCTGCTGATGTAATTAGAACATCATCTGCAAAAGTTGAATTTTTGATGTTGTATTTTCGTCTATTTCAAAACCCTCTATGTTAGTACTTTTTCTAATCAAATTAGCCCAAGGCTCCATTACTAAAGTGAATAATAGTGAAGAAAGTGGACATCCTTGCTTTGTACCTTTAAGAATGGGTATTCTTTGTGAAACATATGTTCCTACCTTAATATAAGCCAGCGTTCCTTTGTATAAATGCTCAATTAAATTTACAAATGCATCAGAGAAGTTTGTGCATTTCAGTAAGGTAAACAGATAGTCCCAACTTACTGAATCAAATGCTGAACCTATATCAAGACTAATAAGTGTTAAATCTTTCTTTTTCCTATTTGCAAAATCAATTAATGTTAAAGTTCTTCTTATATTATCAAAAGTATTTCTATTTACAATGAAGCCCGTCTGATCTATATCTATAATGCCGGGGATGATTGTCTTCAATCTATCAGCAAAAATACTCATAAACATTTTATAATCAACATTAAGTAATGAGATGGGTCTGTATGAAGAACATCTAGTTGGATCTTTATTAGGTTTTAAAATTGGTGAAATAAATGTATACTGCCAAGATGGGGGGGTTATCAACTCAGTTTGGGCCAAAATAAAAACCTTATGTATTAATGAATATGTAGTTTTAGAAAGGATTTTATATATCTCTGGTATAATACCATCATTACCCGGTGCTTTGTTTGATTTAAGCTTATTTATTTGTGTAATAACTTCTGTATATGAAATACTCTTGTCCAATAGTTTAATCTGTTGTTTATTAAGCTTTTTGTTCATGTTTGTGGTTATAAACTCCTTTATTTTATCTTTAGGTTCCATGTTAATGTTGTTATGGTTAATCTTGTGAAAGTGATTTCTAAATTCATCCAGTATTTCTGGTATACTAGAAACATTCTTCTTTTCCTTAGAGAAAAGATTTCTTTGATATGGTTTTGTTTATTCAATCTTTTGTTTTATTTTTAAGTCTATGTAAGTATTTGGGGCTTATTGAATAAGACAAAACTTATATTTCTAAAGTTATTTTAACTTTATGAGTTAAAATTTCTTTGTATTTCTCATTTAGTTTGTTTATTTCTTCAATAACTTTCTTGTCCATAATATTTTCTTTATTATTATGTTTATAAAAGTCTAATTTACTTTGAATATCTAACAATTCCTTATCCCAAGATTTCCTTTTATTATTATAGCATCTGATACTTTGTCCATATAGATATGATTTTAAGGCATCCCAAACATAGACAATGGAGACTTCAGGAGTATTATTTATGTCTAGAAAATGTTGTACTTCTGAAAGTATATATTCTTTATAGTCTTTTAGCTGAGTTAAGTATGCTGGTATCCTTTTGATCTGAACATTATGAGTATTTTTTATCATGAATTCAAAAACAATTGAGTTATGATCAGATATAGGACATGAAATGATTTTGGAATTAATTAAATCTGTTACTATCTGGTTAGAAATAAAGACCCTATCTATTTTTGAATAAGTTTTGTATCTGTTAAAAAAGGTGTATGGTAATGATTTTGAATCTATCTGATTATTAATATCATTCAAATGATAAGAATTAGCAAAATCATTTAAATGTTTTGCATTAGATGTAATTCTTCTTTTCCTTATAGTGGTAGTATCACTTTCATGTAGTATACAATTAAAATCACCAGCTAAATTAATATCCCTATAGAGAATGATATGATCTTATCAATATGATGTTTCACTGTATTAATACCAATTCCAGGTATCCAATATACATTAATTAAAGTGTAAGTCTTCCCATTAATTTGTATTGTAACCATACAAAACATTCCTTTGTCATGCTGATAAGACTAAATGGTTTTAGGAATGGGAATACTTTTATTCCATAAAATAGCCACTCCTCTTTTTTCTGAGTGTGCTCTGAACTAACCAATACTGTATACTTATTAGTGGCTAGTTTATCAATATCTTTTTCAAGAGATGGGTTTCTTGCAGGAAGACTAGATTGGCCTTGTGTAAATTAATGTATCTTATTAGGCTTGCCCTTTTACACGGATTATTCAATCCATTAATGTTTAAAGAAATTCCTTTTAAAGATGTCATTTGGCATTTTAAAACTCAAGAATCTTATGATCGAAATAACAAATAACAAGATAAATAATGTTACATCTCCTCTTTTAGGTGTACCTTTAAATATAGCTGTATTTATTAAATCTCTTATGGGATTTTGTATAGGATTCAATTTTGTTTGTAGTGACAATGAGTGTACAAAATATATTGTGGATGTCAAAACTATATACATATAACAATGAACAAGTGAAAATAATGTAAGGATTAAACCTTGCATCCAGCCTGGAGTTGAAAACTCCAACTTAGAGTAGTATTTACTACTCAAGTTAACCCCTACCCTAAGCAGCAGTACCTCAGCTACCACCTTATCAATTTAATACTAGTTATATTTAACTGAGGTTAACAGTTTTCAATTCAATTATCTATCAAGACAAAACTACACATTTGGTAAAACAGCATCATATAAACTAAAATAAACTTTTTTTTTTCTTTTTTAAAAACTGTTCATACTACTATATAGATCTATGTAATATATAACACTTGTATTCAAATAGCATTCAAATAATCTTGATGTTAGAAATCAAGAGGAGAGAAAATTAGGTTCTAACATTCATTTAAATCAAAAACTTTGGCTAATATGATTCAGACATTGCATATATTAAGATGCATCTATTTTCTGTCATTTGAATACTATTAACAGCTTCCAAAAAATCTTGAATTGTTTGTATATGAGCATTTACTTAAACTCATTATTGTCAATAAAGTAAAATATTGTATTCATAAAAATTATTATAAATCATATTGCATAGTTATGCAAATTCTCAGAAACACTTGCATTATTAAAAAAAAAAAAAAAAAAAAAGCCATCACACACATACACACAGACACACACACACACACACACACACACACACACACACACACACACACACACACACACATACACACACATATATATATATATATATCTGATCTCACTGAGTTGTGTCTTTGTTGAGCACTATCCTACTTGCTGTCCCTAGAATAAATCTGTCTGCTTTATAATAGAAATTATTATAAATCATATTGGATAGTTATGCAGATTCTCAGAAACACTTGCATTATTATATAAAAAAAAAGCCATCACACTCACACACACACACACACACACACACACACACACACACACACACACACACATATATATATATATCTGATCTCACTGAGTTGTGTCTTTGAGCACTATCCTACTTGCTGTCCCTAGAATAAATCTGTCTGCTTTATACAAAATAATGCACAGCAAACACATTTTAGTAACCAGATTTTACAATCATGCTAACCTACTGCTTTAAAATATATCACATGACATTTCTTCCAGAATAGAGTTATACGATTATTTATGCTTGTCAATCAGATGAATTAAATGAGTTATAGTAAAGTATATGTTTGGAACACAAATTTTAACACAGATTATTATGCTGCTGTTAAGTAAATTTTCAAAAACATTTAAATAAATGTTTCATTTTCTATGCCTTCTAAAATAAGACATTTACTTACTACAAGAAACTACATCATTTAGACTCATTATAACTGGCATATTTTATGAATAGAGTATTTTCCTGAATCTGTGGTGTGTCAGTGTGATAACTATGTCAAAGGTTATACTAACTGCTTTCAGTTTCTCTGTGAGAATTCTGTGAGCTGAAGCTTCTGAAGTAATTCATGAACACTGTGCATGAGACAGCCCACATCCCAGATTGTCTCTCTTAACATTTTGGCGGGAAACTTATTAAAAACTAGTGACAAACATTCATTTAGTAGTGTAAATGTATGTAAACATGACAAAACCTTCACAATGTGTTTCACAGATCATTACAGCCTCTATGTAAGTGAAATTAAGCCCAAAATTACCAACAAGCAATAAAACTCAACATTCTTCTCCCAACTCAATTTTCATACAAATCTTATTATTCACTGTGCCCACACAATCAAAAGCATTTCTATATATTAATAAAGAAAAGAAAATGAGAGTAGAAAATAAAAGGGAGTGAGGCAGAAATAAAAAAATGTAAGAGAAAGCTGTAAGAAGTATATACAATGGAATGTTACTTACTGTTTATATTAATAGAGTTAAAAATAAAACATATTATTTACTCTTATTTAGTTCTGATTATTATTAGTTAAAGCATAACAGATTATTTACAAACAAGCATAAGCAGTATAATCAAGAAAGTATAATTAGAAATAGCATTTGAAGAACTTATAAAAACTTTTACAAGGAATAAATATGTTATTATTCTATTAATGATATTTTCATTACTGTTCACTCCCTGCCCTCCCCACCCTTTACCCACTACATAATCTAAATAGAATGTCATTGTTTAAACAAAGAAAATAATAAAAGGAGAAGGAGAAAAAAGGTAAAGATAAAATGTATCAAATTACTAACCTTACTTCTTTTCAGAAAGAGAAACAAATTGAATCACAGCTTGCCATTAAATCTTCAGGTATTTTGACTGGTTATGAAACAAAACATTTCTTTGCACATAGAGAATAACTTTGATTAAATCTTTTCCAAAATATTTGTGGCTTTCTGGAAATGCAGGAACTATATTCAAAAAGATTAATAATGAACTAAAATGATGAGAGAGAAAAAAACATATAACAAATCATTTGTTTTTTAGTCTCTTCTTCTTCTCTGAAGTCTTCCACGAAGCTTCAGTTGCCAGTCTCTTTAATGAAGAACTAGCCCATTCCATTTCTTCTATTTTATCCAAAATCCTTTTTCTTTGACAAACAGTAAAGCAGAGTCTAAATCATGAAAACCTTAGGACCATCAGGAAGGAAGATTTTAAGCTTGGCAGGAAACAGAATGTATGTTTTAAACTGTGCTTTTAAGCTCCCTTATTAGTGGCAGAAAAACTTTTCTTTTAGCTATTACCATGGAAGAATAGTCATTGTCAAAACGCACAGTTGTCTCATTAATCTTAACAGGAGCTTTAGCCCAAGCAGATTTAAGAACCATCTCTTTATCAAAGATGATAGAAATCTAACTATAACTGATCTAGGATAGTTTTTGTTAGAGTTAGTATTAGCTATAGATCTATGTGCTCTTTCGATACCAAAAGAGTGCTTCTGGTAAATCTAAAGTTTTAGGAGCCATGTTGTTAAAAAGAAGTAATATTGTTACCTTCAATATTTTCTGGCAGTCCAAAAATCCTAATGTTATTGCGCCTAGATCTATTTTCCAGGTCATCCAGCTTTGTTTGTAAATGTGTATTTTGTTTCAGCAGAAACTCAATGTTGATTTCCTCTTCTTGGATTCTATTTTCCATGTCATTCACAGCTTCTTCTATGCCTGTCATCTGGATCTTCTGTTGTTGCAGGTCTGTATGTAACAAGTCTATTTGTTTTGTAGTTTTTTCTATGAAGGTGTCTATTTTAGTATCCATTTTATCCATTTTATCAGTAAGTTGCTGGATTATAATTATCAGAGACTGAAGTTCTTTCTTGATGCTGGAGTCTTGAGAATTTGTCTTACTGGAACTCATTTCAGACTGATAAACTGACAGGAAAATTTCCACAGTGATTTCTGACAGGAATATTGTTAAGATTTCCTTTCTTTTTTAGATATAGTTCAAGAACTATATAAAACAAACGTATTTAGAAAGAAAATTACTTCAAAAATTAATTTTTTAAGTAATTAATTCCTGTCAGTGTAATGAAATTGGTGGAGCGGAAGAAATCTGCTGCTATCCTGTGTTCATCCTTGGCCATGCCTCATGACAAAGTATACTTGACTGTTATGGTTTATTATGTATGCTTGCTTTACAGGTTGGAAGACGTATGCAGCATGTCTCACTGAAAAAACTGGGGTGCAGAGCTTTTATCTGATCAAGAGATACACTCTTTTTGGATTAAATGAACACTGACTGTTCTGTTGGACAAGGTGCTATGAGCTACTCACAGGGCCTGGCTGAGTTGTCAGAAAATGGAAACATTTAGATGATAAAAGAATACACATGTAAGACTTGTTGAGTTTTATCATGGTTCCAAGTATTCGGAGCTTGTCTTACCTGGTGACTGGGAGGAGGCTAGTTTATTGATACCCTTAGGAAGCTTTGTCTAGGTGCCCATGGTTAATTATACAGTCGATAGTTTAACTGTAGGGCTGGGTGGCTGCATGTTATTTTAAACTTTTTTGTTTATATGTCACTTCAGTGCTAAAAGTATTTTAATTCTGCTCTACACAGTTCTACATGTACATTAGGAAAAGGACTCTGTTTAGCTGAGCTGTTTCACCACTTGCTTACAGGTTCACATTGAAGAAGCAGGTAATATTCTTTGTAAGAGTTACAAAAGGAGATACATTTAGAAAAAGGCAAACATGACTAAAGTTAACAGTCACGGGTGATAGTCTCATCTTTTCAAGGGATTTGGAAAAGAGGAGTGATGTTACTAATATAAGTGCATTGCTTGTTACACTTGGAGATTTATTAGGAGATACTGACAGCTGCTATGTGGGAGTGATAAGCTGTTTGAGTGTGACTATGGTGTCAGTAGTCTATACACTGCACTTGTGACAACACAATGTTTACTGGGATGACCACAATACCCTTTCAGAAGGAAACTGCAGCATATACATGGAATTGAAATACTATGACTGCTGTGACAGAGATGTAGCCCTCAACCTCTTAGCTCAAGATTTGGGAAAAAACAAAAAATAGTAGGGACAACGGCCCAAAATCAGGAACAGGTTTTACATTTTGATCATACACTTAAAAAGCTGCTACAATAACAGGTTTTGCACTAGTAAGAACTTTCTGAAAGCTATGAAGTCTGAAATACAAATGTATATCAGTCTATCATTATTTTGAGACTGCAGTCCTCAACAATCTGAAAGAAAACCACAAAATTTACATGTAACACACTGAGCATATGAGACAAAACCCTCCAGTATGGCACCGGGGAGTTAAACTTATGGAAAGGGATATCTAAGGAAGAGATCCAGATTGCAAGACTGCACAGAGATTTCACTCCAGGCTCATCCCCTATACATTTCCTAGACCCATAACAATCAAGGTGGAAACATACAGAAGTAAAAAGAAACTTCTAGAAGTAAAGAGAAACTTCTAAGTGAACTATGGAGAAAGGGGAAGCTATTCAAGTGGAAGTCAGGAGAGTACTTGTACAACAAGATTACCCTTGGGCACTAGACACTAGACAAAAAAAGGAACACATTCATTCCTCTCTAAGGTCTAAAAACAGCTGAACCTATACTTCAAACTGATGTATCCGGCAATTTTCTAAGACTTTTTTTCTCCCAATGGCCCCCAAAACTTTTCAGAATGCAGAATCTGTATGGCAAAAGTTGCATAACTTTTAGCAGTTTCATGAAGTGTAGAACTATCAGCAGCTGTCAGATAGTAGAACTGTTTCTCAATGGGTACAGTTAAATAGTGAAAGGAAAGCTGAAAACCAAGACTTTTCTACTTTTCAAAAAGAAAACGCAGAGCTGACAGAATGAAGTAAAAGGAATCCCAAGAGACTTCAGGAGATATCCACTATCCAAGAGGAAAAATGTTAGACCATCTGCCACCATCCAAAGATAGAGGCCAAAAGCTGTGACCCTGTGCTTTACATGGACCCTTTTTAAAGAACAGAAACATATTAGTGTTTAACATGTTTACTAAACTTGGATGCATATAAATTAGTGTATTCTCTTGGGGTTAAAGCAGAAGTGTGCTGTTTTCTTTTCAAGTGTTACTCTACTCACCAGCCACTCAGGTAAGAATTTGCAAACATGTTGAGGAGTGTACAAATGCCAGGAGGTAACACTGTTTTGCTCCTTTTAATGGCCTTTAGATGTATGGACACTCTAATTAATATGGGATTGTCATGTACAAGTGAGAATTGTACAATAACAAGTGTTTCTTAGAACACCACTTCTTATGTAATTTCATTCTGATCGCCAGAATAGAGAAAAGTATTGCTGGATCCAATAAAACTTAAAAAGGAACAACATACTTTTGTGGTGTGCTTTGGTGGATTAATTATTCTCCAGCACGTAGAGCTTATAAAGGAATGAGTACTTTACAGTAAAAGATTGAAGTATAATAATCTGGCACATTGGAAACATGCATTGTCAGATAGATGAGTGTTATTTAAAGATTTTAAAAAAGCTGTCATTAAAACTGTAGTCTCTTCTGTATCATCACTCTAAGATGTTGGTATTTTAGGTTTTTGGGTGATTAATAACTGGTTCAAATTGGTTGAGTAGCTCTTTCTCCTAAAGCAATTTCCCAGAATAAGGACAGTAACTATGTGCACTTTTACACTTAAAACATGGGGGATTTTTGGGCACACTTCACGATTGTTACGTAGTGTATAAGTGTGCATATAAGATTAAAACAACAAAGCTGTTTGTTAGAATATACATTGACATGCAGATTGTATTCCAATAGAGTTAAAAGGGAGCAGTATGACTTACTGTAGTATCACTTAAATGTGGCATTTATGCACTTATGACATCCTCTGCTAGTTTGTGTAGGTCTATTCAGTTATTGCACAGCATATTAAGAACTTCAGGAAATAAGCACCCTTAGATGGACTGATGTGCATGAAATCAGTCCTTTTAAAGTTTGTGCCGTCATGGACTAGAGCATTACTGAAAGATTTCAGCGTGATTGCCCCCAGTTAAGGGTAGTTTCCACTGTAACATCATCTTATTAAGCAGGCGTGGTACATATCTTGGGTGGGCATATGGTGGGTTTCACTAGTTAAGTAGTTCTTCATACTGTACTAACTAGTTAGAGCAAGCAAAGATATCAAAGGTATTAGCAGATTTAAAACAAAGTTTCTAAGCTATGCTACAGGGACAGGAGAGGGTAGGTAAGGAGAGACAGAGAGAGGTGGTGGGTAAGCAGTAACATGGTGAAAGGTTTATGCTACAGGGACAGGAGAGGGTAGGTAAGGAGAGACAGAGAGAGGTGGTGGGTAAGCAGTAACATGGTGAAAGGTTAATGTTTTGTACAAAATTGTCAATCTGTTGGTTAGGCAGTTATTCTTTAATTTAAAGGTTAGGTTTTTTGACTTGTCCATGTTCTAGCTGCTCTGCTTGTAAAGGGCTATTTTTAATTTTAGTGGGATGTTATAAACTGCTGTACCCCCCCCCCCCCCATTGGTAAAATAAATGGAAGTGAGAATGTCAGTACAATAACTTTATAAGCATATAATTTTAAGGGTCATGATTTGGAACATGAATGGCCTCAAAGGTAAGAATAAGCTGGAGAAAGTATTGAATTATAGTAGAATATGTAACAAGAACATAACTTTCTTACAGAAAACTCATTTAAGTAAAAATGGACATGAGACAATAGCTAAATGTGGTTTTAAGGAGGTATGTTACGTGAGTGAATTAGAAGGAAGAGAGAGGGGAGTTCTTACTATACTGATGTGGAAAAAGCTGAGAAAAGGGAAGATGCATTCTAATCAGAGGTTACTGGAAAGGCTTAAGAATACAATATGAAACAGTTACCTCCCACCCAAAACTAAGACATTAGAAATATAAAAATAAATCATGGCAGAGATAGAAGGCTTCTGTATTCTTGGGGGAGACTGGAATATGGTGGCGAGAACTGGGGATGTACTGCAGGTAATATCTGCAGAAAGACTGACACTGAAAAATATTATGAAGTTCTACGGCTTCTTGGATGTGGGAGATAGCTGGGTGGGGAGCAAGAATTATACCTTTAAATCAGAACAGCATGGAACTACAGCTGAGTTTATACAGAATTTATGCCACTAAAGAACATTTAGCATTTATTAAACAATATGGAGATTCATCCCGGGCTGTTATCTGACCATGTTCCAGTTAGGATAAAATGTAGTAGCCTCAGGCCTGGCACTGGATATTTCATGCTAAATACCTGGGAGAAAACAGATAAGATATGCTTTTGGCCAGATTTCAGGAAGTTTTAAATGCAATGTATTAAGCAGATATCACATGATAGTATTATATAAAATAGTAAGTTAAATAAATATCATTGGGATTTGAGTGGGTGAAAGGAATAGACGAAGCGAAGTAGAAAGAGGTAGGTTAGGAATTAAAGTTTTACAGGAAAAAAAAAACAATCCTTGGGGACTGTTTGTACAATGGTTCAGGTCTTAACTTCACAGATAGATGGTACAGGGTTTGATTCTGACCATTGGTTACTGGCAAGGCTTGTAATAGTCTGCAGACTGACAGCAAAGAATTTACCTAAGAACCTATAAATTGGCCTGAAATCAAATATATTAGCTATTAAAGTGCAGTTTTCTGCTAATATATCCTAAACAACAGAAATAATGTAGACTGAGGCAGCAAAACATGAAAAGAAGTATCTTAAAGCTCAGGTATCTAACGCTGAGGATAATAAGGGACCCCAACAGAACAGAACAGATCTTTAGAGAGCATTATTAGAAACTGTACAAACTTCGGATAGAAACAAAAGACTGGGAAAAACAAATTAATGCTTTCATAAAAGATATAAAGAGCCGAGATTAACAGCCCCATTACCCCACAGGAAATAAAGGAACATTTAGGTGTGCAAGTCTCAGTTAAAACTCCACAATACGATGGTTTTCCAGTACAAATCTGGAAAACAAATCAAGGCTACTTTGATCCCTATTTGTCATCTTATTCAACACTACTTGTAGCACAAAATAATTCCTAACTCTGAAACGGGTGGTAATTCTAATGGAAGCTAAAGATCCATGTAATCCTGGGACATACAGAGTACTCTCAATTTCGAATCGCAATTATAAAATATTAATATCAATACCGGTGACTAGACTTAGTAAGGCATTATTAGGTTTAACTGGAAATGACCAGTGTGATTTTATGAAAGAAAGACAGACATTTGACAATATTCTTAAAACACACATGACAGATGAGGAAGTAGAGAGACAAAATAGCCCTTTAGTCCTCCTTGTACTAGATGCTGAAACATCATTTGTTAGGGTACACTGGGAATATCCATGGATGGCGAGGGTACACTGGGAATATCCATGGATGGTGAGGGCACACTGGGGATATCCATGGATGGTGAGGGCACACTGGGAATATCCATGGATGATGAGGATACACTGGGAATATCCATGGATGGTGAGGGTACACTGGGAATATCCATGGTGAGGATACACTGGGAATATCCATGGATGGTGAGGGTACACTGGGAATATCCATGGTGAGGATACACTGGGAATATCCATGGATGGTGAGAGTACACTGGGAATATCCATGGTGAGGGTACACTGGGAATATCCATGGATGGTGAGGGCACACTGGGAATATCCATGGATGGTGAGAGTAAACTGGGAATGTCCATGGATGGTGAGGGTACACTGGGAATATCCATGGATGGTGAGGGTAACTGGGAATATCCATGGATGATGAGGATACACTGGGAATGTCCATGGATGGTGAGGGTACACTGGGAATATCCATGGATGGTGAGGATACACTGGGAATATCCATGGTGAGGGTACACTGGGAATATCCATGGATGGTGAGGGTAACTGGGAATATCCATGGATGGTGAGGATACACTGGGAATATCCATGGATGGTGAGGGCACACTGGGAATATCCATGGATGGTGAGGGTACACTGGGAATATCCATGGATGGTGAGGGTAACTGGGAATATCCATGGATGGTGAAGAAAAGAATGGGGGTCTTGGAGGACTTCACCTGTCTGGTAAGAGAAACCTGTGAGAGGGACGTGGCTAGAATTAACACTGTCTTGATTTCAGGGGAAGTACCTATCAGCAGACGCACTAGACAGGGTGTACCCCCGTCTCCCCCTTAATGTATGTAATATATTTGGAACCATTAGCTAAAAATAAAACAATTTTAATTTAAGGGATTTCACTGGAGAGATACAAAGGAAACATATACACACATGCAAATAATCTAATATATCTTATAGACCTGGATCATGATGCTATAACTTTATATGCTATAAGCCAGCATTTTACAAATATTTCTGATTATAAAATAAATACTGATAAATCTCAGGCTGTGTTAATTATACCCCACTGTGGGAGTGAGTACAGGCCTTCCCTCAATTGTGGGGACATTACAGACTTAAGTACTTGGGCATTTGGATTACCAAAAGTGTAAAGTCTATACCTCACGAATCCTGGATATAGGTAGACATTAAAATATTGAACATGCTAAAGAAATGGGGTCTAAATATGTGTATGATATTAAGCAAAGAATGCAGGTCTTAAACCAATTTAAAGTTCTTAATTGTAAATGTTTCACAAGCTTTTATTTTTGATCCAGGGAAGAGTTTTTGGGATAGATTAAGAAGGGAAATGTTGAAATAAATTACGGTGGGAGACAGAACTAGGGTGAATTGGCAGGATTTGATCTGACCACTGGAACAAGGGGAAGGGTGGTAGCTCCACCCTTACAGGATCACCATAAATCTACTCAATTGTGATTGGTCTACTGCTTACACAACCCGCAGTATAATGCAAGACGGAAAGGAATGATGCTTAGTGAAGGATGAGGGGTGATTTGGCTCCAAGATCAAATATATGGGTCCAAGCAGCATTTCATGAGAAAGAAAAATCAAAAATACATACATTATTTGTGGATCCGCAGTGGTGGCAATGCGGTAGCATTGTCGCCTCACAGTAAGACGCTGTGTGGTTCGACTCTCAGCTAGAGCGTCTTCTGCGTGGAGACATGCGTGAATGGGCGTACCTTCGTTGAAGGTTGTGCATCAGGGCTGGCAACTCGGCACGTAAAAATCAGCTGCCAATCATTAGCAGACCAGAGTTCCACTGTGGCGACCCCTAATCGGGAAAAGCCGAAAGACGCAACAACAACAACAACATACATTATTTGTGGATTTGATAAAGGTTTTCAAAAACCCTGTATATAAAGCCTGGGTAAACATCAGGGATGCTGAATACTAAAAAGATTAGAAACTAGTGGAAAGGGCAAAATACATTTAATTTTTGGTGCAAAATAAGGGGATGGTGGTAAGCTTGTTTGTTAGCATTTCTATGACACAAGACATTTTACCAAACAAGGTTCTAAAATATAGAGGGGTATATAATAACCTATCAAGGTTTTATAAAAACAAAACTCATCTAGGTGTTGGAAAAAGCTCTTTAAAATATTAATACAAGACAGAATTATGGAAGCTATGAATTAAAACATAAAAAGTAAGACATATAAAATGGGCAGCACAGTGGTACAGCAGCAAGGTGTCCAGTTCAATTCTCAGCTGGGGTGCCTTCTGTGTGGAGTCTGTTTGTTCTTCCTGTGTATGCGTGAGTTTCCTCTGGGTGCTCTGGTTTTCTCCCATGTTACAAACACATGCATCTGGAGCATTTCTCCCTGGGCCTGAGCTGAAAAACGGCTTTGTTCCAAGTCAGATTCTTTCCTGGTAAACAAATGTTAAAAAAAAAAAAAATCAGATATCACAGGAAAAACACTAGACAGTAGCAGTACTTACAAGAAAAACAAGGAATGGAAATTTCATTCAAGAAATGGAGAGATATTTATTGGGCACCAAGATATGCAATAAAGTTGAAGAAATTCAGAATATTCATGTGGAAATGTCTCCACAAGTGATTTTTTTCTCCAGATAGACCCCGTATGATGTTGGCAAAAGTGAGTGGCAAGTGCTGGAGATGTGAAAAGAATGTCAAAGGAGTCAAAGGATACTGGGAAATAGTGACAGAAGGAAAGCACCCGAGATTAACTACTACATAAATGGGTAGATAAGGGAATATCTGTACATGACTGAGCACTAGTGACATTAATACAAACAGAAGTCAAAAACAAGATAACCAGAAACTGGAAAATGAATAAGGTGCCTGATATTAATAAAGTAGAACTGAGAGTAAACTTCTAAGAAATTAACCAAATATTCTGTACAAAAAAAAGGGCATATAGGATATAATTTCTAGTACACTTAACAGGGAAACTACCTAAACTAATCAAATCTTGACTAGAGGGGGAAGACAAGTACCAATAAGAGCCTATAAGAGAATTTAATGATGGGATGAGTGCTTGCATATATATATATATATATATATATATGTATATAGATCCACTTCATGAGCTCGAAATACTGAAATCTCGAATTTCAGTATCTCGAGTCCATGAAGCCGAAATCCCTAAACACTGAAACCCCAGCTGCACAAAATTCAAAATTGCGGCTTCCACACAAACTACACAGCACACACATACACATAAATGCAGCTTCCCCCCCACACACAAACACACAAACCTACCTTACCCCCACACCACCCCTACTTAAATATATTAAATCCAAGGTCACACTACATACAAACACACAACACCACCACTAGACAAGTTACATTGCCCTCGCACACACACACATCACTGAACAAAGACACATGCCCACCCACACACACACACACACACACACACACACACACACACACACACACCCACCCACCCACACACACACACACACACACACACACACACACACACACACACACACACACACACACACACTACAGCCCCTACACAAAACCCTTATACCATAATCTTTTCCCCACCTCCAGCCTATCTTACACTCCCTCATATCTTTCTCATATCTACATTGTACCCTCTCCACACACACACACACACACACACACACACACACACACACACACACACACTACAGCCCCTACACAAAACCCTTATACCATAATCTTTTCCCCACCTCCAGCCTATCTTACACTCCCTCATATCTTTCTCATATCTACATTGTACCCTCTCCTTCAACTCCTCATCTCCCTTAGCCTGGAATTACACCAGGTGCTGCTTATACTGCAATTACGGTGACTGACCACTAGGTGGCACCTTTTCACTTGCCGTTTTTCATACATCTCTAAACTGTTCTTTTATAACTTACTAGCTACACCCTCTATTCATTTTAAAGCTCTTTGTGTACCAAGCTATCTACTTTTCTAGCCCTAACTCTAGTCTATCTCTTCCCATCTTACTATGCCCTTAAGTGTCTCATCTCTACTCTCCCCTCGAAGCATCTTAATTCTCCCACTGCTAAGCCTCTCATCTCCCTGCTACTCTTTCCGCCTGATACTCACCTGTTACCTCTCTATCTCACTGATTGTCTCTCTTGACACAGGACTCCTGACCATTTTGCTCTTAATAAAACTCCGGTAATAGCTATCTACTTTACCCGCTGTACTCCTTATCCTGTTGCCTACTATTGCATTGCAAATTACTCTGGGCTTTTCCCCTACCTCAAACACCTCCCCCCTATACTCTGTCTACACCTTGCCTATCTCACGGGTTCTGCTCTTTACCTGTTACATATGTTTCTTCCCCTCCCCCTTGCACCTTCACCCTCCCTTACCTTATAAATATACCCTATTTATGCTGTCGCCATTTTTTTCACTTTCACCCTAGACCTGGTTGCTGTCCATACCCGCTCAGGCACTTCCTCCTGCAGTAAGTAGTCCTAGTAACACAATTTGTATTCTGTTCATGCATATTGAATGTTATGTTTTTAACTGAACTTAATTTATGCCTCTCTCTGTACCTGCCTGTTTTAAATTGGTTGAACTATTGAACTGTGCATTTTTTAATCCGTGTTAGTTGTGTTTTAGCTTTATCTGGATGTGCGTTTTTACCCTTTACATGGTTACATTTACAGACTGTTACGATTGCTTGATCTGATAGCGTTGCACTATTTTATTCTGTTTCACATGTTGCAGTTGCCGCTACTAGACGGCATGCATTAGTTACCTTAATTATTTACTGGGAATGAATACTGAGCAAAGTACTGAAATAAATCTACAGTCGGGGAAACTGCGCTCTATATTGTAATTTCTTGGACACACTAACTCCTTTTAGCATTGTGCATGTGGGCCCTCCCTAAACGGGAGTTTATGTCATAACATCTGCTAGCCAGCCGTCATTATTAGGGTGCCAGCATCATTTAACTTAATTGTTACCAAGAATGAAAATTTGTGTACGATTCTTGTTTTAATATAGTTATTATGATTCTCATTTTGATACTGTTTTTCCATTATGAATGTCTCTCACCCACGCTAATACATATCGGCGTTGTGCACGTGGCCCACCTATTACGGGCATTATACCCAGTTTGATTGCTGCTTTGCTTAAATGCCATTCCACATCTTTATTTAGTCTTTTGCTAAAACCTGCAGCTCTTTAACTGTTCTCAACTGCCTTTATTTATTAAAACAGCTATGAGTATATCCTTTTATATACTGCTATAACAGAAAGGGAAATCATTTACATCTCTCTTATTTGTACTGCACTCGCATTTAACTGCCAGTATATAGCATATGGGACCGAGCAACTTGTGCTCTCCCTTATTCATATCAACCTAATGTGCTATCATTATTTGTTTGCTATATACATACACTATTGTTTTGTCTGCTTAGATTGAAATATTATAATGTCTTAATAAAGGTTTTGCCTGTGTAGTCTAGCTATTTTATTGTTTCCCTCTCAACCTGTTTCTCCCTCTCTCTCTCAACACACTAGCTCTGGGTTCCTGTTTATCCCTAAGCCTGACTGCCAGAATCTGGAAATACTTTCAGTATAAGGAAATCTACTTTTCAGCTCCCTGTGAGACTTCCCAGGAACACTAAAAGAGAAAGTATGTTCTTATAGTCAATTGAAAGACTGTATTCTTTATTAATATAATATTACACTGCCAGGTTAGGCAGGTTTCCTGAGTCAGGTAAGGCAGCAGCCATCCCCCCTCCCCCCAAAGCATCCCATTTTCCCCACCTCCAGCCTATCTTACACTCCCTCATATCTTTCTCATATCTACATTGTACCCTCTCCTTCAACTCCTCATCTCCCTTAGCCTGGAAGTACACCAGGTGCTGCTTATACTGGAATTACGGTGACTGACCACTAGGTGGCACCTTTTCACTTGCCGTTTTTCATACATCTCTAAACTGTTCTTTTATAAATTACTAGCTACACCCTCTATTCATTTTAAAGCTCTTTGTGTACCAAGCTATCTACTTTTCTAGCCCTAACTCTAGTCTATCTCTTCCCATCTTACTGTGCCCTTAAGTGTCTCTTATCTCTACTCTCCCCTCGAAGCATCTTAATTCTCCCACTGCTAAGCCTCTCACCTCCCTGCTACTCTTTCCACCTGATACTCACCTGTTACCTCTCTATCTCACTGATTGTCTCTCTTGACACAGGACTCCTTGTCTCATCCTCCGTTGCCCTCTGGCTCACTCTGCTCCCTACCCTGCCCCCTATTCCCACCCACCCCCACTACTCCTACACTTATTCCACCAAGACCACACCCCCTATATCACTGCACCAATACCAGTGCTCACATCATTATCACACCACACCTTACACATCACTATATAATTAGTCACACCCACCTCTAATTAACTTTCTCATTCACACCCATCTCCACAGACATCACCACACCAAATCACCTCCCTCACCACTCACTCTATCCCCTTACTTTAACTCCACAATGCCAACATCCCACTTCCAACTCTATATTCAACTACTTCTCTTCCTCACACTACTTCCTTCTCTTTTTACTACATATTGTTTAACCTCTTATGAACAACCACTTTATGCCTCCACCCTCTTTCCCTCTAAACATACTTCTACACTACCTCTAGCCATTACTGCAATCTCTCTTAACATTACAGCCACACCCAACTATACGCTTCCCAAGTATCACAGACTAGCATCAATTAAATATAACAATCCCAATAATAAAAACCTACCGTACTACTATTATAAGTTACTTTACCACAAACGTATCACATACCTTCACTCCCTAGGAGACATTCATCCAAACCCTGGTCCTAACCATACCTCTTCCACTGATAAATGTACTCTAATTGTCAGTACCTCCATAACTCCCTCCAAAACTGCAAACTCCCTCCTTACAGCACATATTAATATACGTAGCGTTAATAATAAAATCCCACACCTCCATGTCCACCACTTTGATATCCTATGCCTATCTGAAACTTGGCTAAAACCCACAATCAATGATAATGAAGTTACCCCTCCTGGTTATATCATCATCAGAAGAGACTGTACTGCCAAAAAGGGAGGAGGGGTCGCAATCCTCTATAAAACCAAACTACAAATCAGCACCATAGATCTTAACCCACCTTTAGACAATTCTGCTGAAGCACTTATCACTAAACTCCAGGTCAACCCTAATAAAGCTATTAATGTCATCTGTTTATACCTACCACCAGGAGATAATATTAATACCCTCGAAAATATCCTAAATTGGTGTTCTATTAACCTCCCACATGAAACAATAATCTTAGGAGACTTTAATATTGACTGGCTGTCCTGTAACAGTAGTAACCCTTCCACCCATATTAACTTATATGGCTTTACTCAAACCATTAACTCCTCTACTAGAACTCACAAACCCACCAACAAAGAAACTACCTTGGACTGGATACTTACTAATAACCCTCTTCAAACCTACAGTGTAGGGAACCTCCCAGATGATCTAAGTGACCACTCCCTAACCTACTTTATCAGATCTAAAACCAACCCCACTCATTCCAACATTGCCAGGACTGTTCGCTGCAAAAAACAATTTAACCATGATCTATTTCTGACAGAACTTAAACAATGTAACTGGTCTCCACTAAAACATCTTCCACTTGATGAAGCAGTAGCCTATTTTAATTTTTATTTTATTTTTTATTTTACATTTGTTGACTGGGCTAGTCTAGCTGGATACATATCCTTTTTCAGTAGAGGCCCGGGGAGAAAAGCTCCCAAACATAAGAACAGTTAGGCACTACAATTTGATAGAAGTCTTACATTGTAAGGAATAACAAAACAGTAAAACAAACATTATATACATTCTTGTAGAGGCATAACATAGGTTGAATAGGTCAGAAAACATAGGTAGATAAGGAGGAAGTAAATTGCATGTAAATAGTTTGAGAGAGAGAAGAGAGCAGTATGATTTTAAAGCTATGGGTATTAATCTGGGGTTGGACATGGGCATAACCAGTGGGACTTGAAATATTCTCTAAGATTGTTTTTGAATGGAGTGAGTGACGTCATGAGTCTAAGGTTATTGGGAAGGGAATTCCATTGCTTTCCAATAGAGTTAGCATAGAGAGCATCGCCACCTATTTTGTTAGATTTGATGGTTAATACTTGAATACTATTTGATGACTGCAGGGAACTAAGGTTGGTGTATGGGGTCAGGATTTTGGACAGTGAGGGGGTTTTGGCAGGTTGATGAATTATTTTGAAGGCTTCCGTGAGTTGATTAAATTTAAGAAGATTGGGCAGTTCTAACCAGCCGAGTTTCTTGAGGTTATGGCAATGGTGGGAACGATAAGGTGTTCCTGTTATGAATTTGGCTATGTGGTGGTAGGTGGTAGAAAGGTTGTTGATCTCACATTTATTCAGGAAGGAAAATACTGGGGAGGCATATAGTAACGTGGAAAGAAGATGTGTACGGGCAATGGTTAATTTTGCATGAGGAGTAAGAAAGTTCCTGATTCTGTACATTGAACCTAGTTTCTTGTTAACAGATTTAATGGTTTGGGAAGTGTGGAGATCAAATTTGAGCTTGTGGTCATTAGTAACACCTAATAGCTTGGTGTGGAAGACAGGTTCTATGATGGTTCCATTAGAGGATTCCACAAAAAAGGAACAAGGATTTGACGGTTGCGACGTTAGGGTTAAGGAAGTGGAAGACGAGGGGAAGAATAATAGTAACTTGGTTTTAGTTGGGTTGAGAATAAGTTTGAGGTCAGAGAACCATTTTTCAACTTTGGCAAAACATTGTTGGGTGGCTACTTGAAGCTTCTGGAGAGAAAGATCAGAGAAGATCAGGGTAGAGTCGTCTGCATATTGGATGCAGGCGGCACTGGGGATGATAGTGTGAAGATCATTTATAAAAACAGAGAAAAGAAGGGGACCAAGTATGGAGCCTTGGGGGACGCCTATGTTGTTAGGGAGTAGTTGAGATAAACTATTTTGCCATTGGACTGCTTGTTGCCGGGCAGAAAGGTAATCCTTGAACCAGTTTAGGCCTAAGTTATCCAGATGAAGGGTTTGGATGGTGCAGAGTAATAGTTGGTGGTTGACCATGTCAAAAGCTTTTGATAGATCAAGAAAGAGTGCAGAGGATATAAGTTTTTTGTTGCGGTTGCTATTTACTGAGTCGACAAAGGAGAGGAGGGCAGTGGTAGTACTATGATGGGGGCGAAAACCATGCTGGGTACTAGACAGTAGATTATTGATGGTGAGGTAGTGTAGAAGTTGTTTGTGAATACACCGTTCCAGAATTTTAGCTATTGGAGATAGTATAGCGATAGGCCTATAATTAGATGTTTCAGTGGAAGGGCCTCCTTTATGTAATGGAATGATGTACGAAGTTTTCCAAATAGAGGGGATGGTGGCCTCAGTTATGGATCTATTGATCAAGATTGATATGGGATAGGCAATGACATCAGAGGCTAGTTGGAGGTATTCCGCTGGGAGACGATCGGCCGCAAGAGTGGACGGTTTTAGTTTTTTTATTAGGGTACGAATATAGGAGGTGGATACTGTTTGAAGGGTATAGGAGCGAGGGGGTGAGTCAAGAGCAATAGTTAAAGATGGAGAGGAAGTGGGTAGTTGGTCGGCTAGGGATTGGATGGTCTCTGTAAAAAAAATGTTAAAGGCGTTGGCTATTTCTTCTGGTTTTTTACTTATGAGTTTCTCAGGTGTTGGGGTAGAAGATTTACCAGGATGAAGAAGGTTGTTAAATCCAGCCCAAAACTTTTTTGGATTAGACTGATGTTTCTCCTGAAGGTGACAGTAATACTGTTTTTTATCTCTAGTAATGTCAGATTTTGTGGAGTTTCTAAGCTGCTGGAATTTGATGCGATCTAGGGGAGTTTTAGTAGCTCTCCATTTATTCCAAGCTTGGTCACGGAGTTTAATTTTTGTTTTGGTTTCTTTTGTTAGCCAGGGAGCTATACGGTCTTTGGTTCTAACAAGGCGAGTTGGGGCGTGGGAGTTGAGAATATTTAGGAAAGTGTCATTGAAGTATGACACACTCTCGGCTAGGGGAAGAGTAGTAAGGGTGTACCAGTTACAAGATTTTAGTTCCGCTAGAAATAGTTCTAGGTTGATTTTTTTCTTGTTTCTAATAAGTTTATATAGGGGTGGGTATTAATACCACTTTCTTATCCATCCTGAACCACCATGCCCCATTACGCTCTATTAGATGCAAAGCTAAACCAGCAACCTGGCTCTCAAATACTACTAGGCACAAAATCCGTCTGAGAAACAAAGCCTGTGCTAAATGGCATGCTACTAAAAACACATTAGATCATTTAATTTTTAAACAACTAAGAAATAATACTAAAACAGCCATAGTGCTAGATAAAAAGAACTACTACCTTCAAATACAGCAAACCCATCTTAATAAGCCTCAAATGTTTTGGAACAGCATTAACAAACTTCTGCACCCAGGTCAATCTACCACCCCTAACCCTCTAGGCTCTAACCCAGATAATCCCATTCAAACTGCCAACTCCTTTAATTCTTTCTTTACCAACACCATCCAATCTCTTGCTAGCCATCTTTCACCAGACACATCAAATCTGCCTAACTCACCTTTAAATCCTCCTCCACCCTTTCAATTTCAACCAGTGCCTACTTCTACTATATGCTCTCTTCTACTAAAACTGAAACCTTCCACCCTTCTGCTGACCAACTCCCAGCAGAATACCTTCAAATTGGTGCCAGACCCATTGCCTACTCCATATCCATTCTTATTAATAGAACCATCAGTGAAGGATACATCCCATCCATCTGGAAAATTTCTTACATTATTCCTCTACACAAAGGTGGGAACTCTAGTGACTACTCTAACTTTCGTCCAATAGCCTTACTATCTCCTCTGGCAAAAATTATGGAAAAACGTATCCAGAAGCAACTTCTAAACCACCTTCTCCAAAATAAACTATTGGCAAACTGTCAACGCGGTTTTAGACCCTACCACAGTACCACCACGGCCCTGCTATCATTTACAGATTGTATTAACAATAAACTTAGCAACGGCCTTCTTTCCTCTGCAGTTTTCGTTGATTTATCCAAAGCCTTTGACATGGTTCATCATCAACTGCTCTTGCATATTATGAAATCACTTTCGCTAGACCCATTAGCCATCAACTGGTTCAAATCTTACCTCAATAACAGAAAACAAGCAGTACTTTGGCACAATAATCTTTCTAATCTCTTACCTATCTCCCTGGGGGTCCCTCAGGGCTCCATATTAGGCCCTCTCCTATTTTCCATCTATATTAATGATCTTCAGTCAGCAATTCCACATTCTACCTGCATTCAGTATGCTGATGACTCCACTATTATCTGCTCAGCTACTTCTCAAACCGACCTGCAGTACATCACCCAGAATGCATTTAATACTGTTGAACAATGGTTTACAAAACGTTGCCTCCTTCTAAATCCAAAAAAAACTAAACTTCTACTCTTCTCTCCAACCCGTAAGTCCACCCCCATATATTTTACACTTACATCTAACGATGGTACGGTTATCTCTCCAGACCTCACTACCAAACTCCTAGGAATAACTATAAACAACAACCTCAATTTTGACACACATATTAACAGTACAATAAAAACGATCAACAAGAAACTTGGATCCCTCTATAGAATCAAACCCTTTCTTACTCCAACAGCCAGGACTGCTATAGCCAGAACACATCTCATCTCTACATTACTCTATGCCTCTCCCATTTATACAAACCTTTCTAAAGCCAACATTAACCAGCTGACTGTATCCCATAATAATATCGCCAGATTTGCTGCTGCCTCTCCTTTTCGAACTCATCACTGTCTAAATCTTAAACAACTTGATTGGTTAGAGTTTCTACACAATCTCCACTTCTCTCAGCTTACAATTGCCCACAAAACCCTACACCAATCCTCCAATACTCCTATTCTTGCAAGCCTCCTTACCCTCTACCAAAATCCGAAAAACCTACGCTCTTCTAATAAACTTCAGATTAACACCTGCAGATCCAACAATTTGGCAGGAGACTCCCTCTTCTGCAATTCCATTGGTAGACTTTGGAATGCTCTACCCTCTGAACTTACAATTCTCTGCTCTCATGCTCTTTTCAAAAAGAAGCTTAAGCTTCATCTCATGACTCACTGGTTATGTTCCTGTTCTATCCCCGACTAACTGCTGCTTCCTCTCACCTACAACCTCCTGTTTTATCTAGCCTTCTCTTCTAACTCTGCTCAGGACGTAACTTTTGACTGAAGACTTCACATAGATACCGATAGCTCATTAATGCTTATTGCTCTGGCCATGCCTAATACTAAAAAAAAAAAAAAAAAAAAAAAAATTTTCATTTTGCTGTATTCTTCTGTATACTTTTTATGATTGTACTTAATTTGTTTTTTTTATTGTATATTGTTATTTTGTATATCATTCGTTAATGGCTTGTTGTACTCAACATGGAGCTTTTCTCCCCGGGCCTCTACTGAAAATGGACATGTATCCAGCTAGACTAGCCCGGTCAACAAATGTAAAATAAATAAATAAAATAAAATAATCAATTACCTGACTCTCCAGCTATCCATTAACATAGCGCAACACCAGAAGTGCTAATTCAACATCTCGGAACATCGAGATTTTGAATTTTGCGTTTCTGGGGTTTCCATATTATGGATTTTCGGCTTCATGAACTCAAGATACTGAAATTAGACATTTCAGTATTTCGAGCTTATGAAGTGAAACCATATATATATATATATATATATATATATATATATATATATATATATGGGTCTACTTCATTTCACCTAACTTCCAGTTCACTGACTTTCATTTCACTGACCCCATTTCACTGAAATTTCATTTGACTGACACTTCATTTCACTGACAGTTTACTTGACTGACAAGTATTATTAGCAAGAAAATGGAATATGCCCCCTTCCCCACTGTAGTGCGACCTTGGAGTTAGAATATATAGTTGGGGGTGTGACACAGCCCCCATCGGGGTGTGGGGCACAGCCCCCTACTTCATTTCATATGATATTGTTAAGTTTTGATATAATATTGCTTAGTAAAGAAAGTAAGTGGGGGCTTACCCACCCTAACTATATATTCTAACTCCAGGGTCACACTACAGTGGGGAAGGGGCATATTCCATTTTCTTGCTAATAATACTTGTCAGTCAAATGAACTGTCAGTGAAATGAAGTGTC
>NC_056747.1:1342962736-1343020236 GCF_019279795.1 Protopterus annectens
GGTGATGACATTGTAACATTTTTTGGCAGTACTACATGCATTTTTATAGTACATAGACAACATGGGATGAATAGAAATATGATCTTAATTTTTTACAAGCCTTGAAAGAATGTCAAAATTATTCAAGGGGAGGTAGATTAATATAGCAATAACCCACGCCTGGGTGTTGGTAATGCTGGATTTACCCACGGTTGGTGTGGTTTGGTCACGAGGGGGAAGCCTGAGTGGCCAAACAACGCCAACTGTGGGTAAATCCAGCATTACCCACATCCACAAGTGGGTTATTGCTATTATACAATGACATTATTTAAGAAAAAAAATAATTACTTTTCTTACATAATGGCCTCCTTGCTGCCCTTCCGCAGCTGTCTGGTATTCTGCGGCAGTTCTGATGTACTGCGCATGCATATGCCTATGCAGTACATCAGAACTGTGGGCAAAAGCAATGGAAAAAGCAAGATCTCTGTTGCTTTTTACAAACTTTTCGCTATGTTAAATGGGTTTAACATAGTGAGACAGCTTTTTAAAAGCAATGGAGAATCTCTGTTGCTTTTTTAAAGCTGTCTCGCTATGTTAAACCCATTTAACATAGCGAGACAGTTTTGAAAAAAGCAACGGAGAAAGCAAGATCTCCGTTGCTTTTTACAAACTGTCTCGCTCATAGCGAGACAGTATGAAGCAGGAGAGCTGACCAATGAGCGTGCACGTTTTTGAATATTAATAGGGGGTCATTGTATAATGGAATGTATGACCCTAGAAAACTTAAACAAGGTTTGTAAGAGCCAAAGGTACACTACCAGGTATTGATGGTCTTCCCACTGAATTTTGACATTTTCAGAGGTGTTACATAAGCTAATGCAGTTTACCAAACACATTTCCATGCCATAGCATGAAGCTGTGATAGCAGCAATACAAAAAGAAGGTAAATACCCTAGTGTGGCTCTGTCTTTTAAGCAGATAACAGTATTAAATTATGACTGTAAACTATTTATGACAATTTTAGCAAACAGGGTACATGCACTAATATTGTGGATTTGTTAGTAGAAGACAAATATTTGATAATACTTTATAAACTGCCACAATGATGGGGGTTGCAAAACAAATACCGAAACTTTTGGCTGTTGTCAGTCTTGCTAAAGAAAAGACGTGATATGGTAGAATGGAATTATTTAATGCAGGTCTTTGTTAGAATTTGTTGAAAAGTTAAAGGTTATAGATTCAGAATCAAAGGCTACAGTTAAATCAGTTTTGTAAGTCAGGATGGAAGGTCCAACAAAAGGTATAACATTTCATCTGTGTTCCAATGTCTTTGTGTTTGTAGCTCACCAACTTTCAGAATATTTAGAGGAACCAGACAAGGGTGGTGGCAACACCAGTAGTTTTGCATTGTAGATAGAGCCATTGGCTATGTTGAATGTTGATTAGTCGATCAGACCTAAATGGCTATAAAATAAATTATGAATAATTTAAAATGTCATGTTCGCTGATTATATACTGGTGTGTTTGAAAGACCCAGAATGGGATACTGATCGACTATTTCACATGTTACACAAGCTTGATAGGATGTCTGATTAAAAGATAAATAAAACAAAAAGTTACAGCAGTTGTAATAATTTATAAACTTTCAGTGATTTTGTAGAAAGACATCTACTTATAGAAGAATGAATATATATCAGACATTTGGAAATTTGTTGAGAAATTCTTTAGAAGAGCAGGTTAAAGGAGAATTTTCAAAGGTGGAAAATTATAGGTATAAAGATGGAGCACAGTGTGTAAGTGATACATTTTTGTGGCTTCTTTGTTGCTTTACGTGTTTCAAATCTTTCTAGTTAAGGTTCTGTGAAATTTTCTGAAACTGGTTAGGGAAAGTATTTGTTATTATATTTAAGAAGTAGGTAAAATCTAGGCTACCCCTGGATATGTTAATACTGCCAAAAGAATAGGGGCAATAAATGCTCTCGATCACAGTTGCTGTATTAGAAGTTAAGGTGTTGTACCAATTATCAGTTTCTAAATAATGATGACAAATGGGAAAACTGAAAAAAAACTGAAGAAAGAGGGAGGGGAAGGTTAAACAAATATATCTTTTGGACCTTATAGAAATGAAATTTGGGGCTACCATATGTACTAGTACAAACTATGAGTTTTTTGGCACAGTTTAATAAATAGAGTTTCAGTAATCCCACTGATATATTGTCAATTTACTATACGTGAAAGTAAGTTGGGAGCAGCAAGGAAAAAGACTAAAGCAATGGAGAAATAACAAAAATAACATAATATTTTGGGAACAACTCAAATGAAATACAGATAAGACAACTGAATGTAGGTGCAAAAGAACTAGGAGGTACTGCTTTTTCAGGAAACTGAATATGAAACTTTGTGTTTGTTACAAATGTATCATTATGTAGTTGTGTTTGTTACAAATGTAGCATTATGTAGTTGTGTTTGTTACAAATGTAGCATTATGTAGTTGTGTTTGTTACAAATGTATCATTATGTAGTTGTGTTTGTTACAAATGTATCATTATGTAGTTGTGTTTGTTACAAATGTATCATTATGTAGTTGCGTTTGTTACAAATGTATCATTATGTAGTTGCGTTTGTTACAAATGTATCATTATGTAGCTGTGTTTGTTACAAATGTATCATTATGTAGCTGTGTTTGTTACAAATGTATCATTATGTAGTTGTGTTTGTTACAAATGTATCATTATGTAGTTGTGTTTGTTACAAATGTATCATTATGTAGTTGCGTTTGTTACAAATGTAGCATTATGTAGTTGCGTTTGTTACAAATGTAGCATTATGTAGTTGTGTTTGTTACAAATGTATCATTATGAAGTTGTGTTTGTTACAAATGTATCATTATGTAGTTGTGTTTGTTACAAATGTATCATTATGTAGTTGCGTTTGTTACAAATGTATCATTATGTAGTTGCGTTTGTTACAAATGTATCATTATGTAGCTGTGTTTGTTACAAATGTATCATTATGTAGCTGTGTTTGTTACAAATGTATCATTATGTAGTTGTGTTTGTTACAAATGTATCATTATGTAGTTGTGTTTGTTACAAATGTATCATTATGTAGTTGTGTTTGTTACAAATGTATCATTATGTAGCTGTGATTGTTACAAATGTAGCATTATGTAGTTGTGTTTGTTACAAATGTAGCATTATGTTGTTGTGTCTGTTACAAATGTAGCATTATGTAGTTGTGTTTGTTACAAATGTAGCATTATGTTGTTGTGTCTGTTACAAATGTAGCATTATGTAGTTGTGTCTGTTACAAATGTAGCATTATGTAGTTGTGTTTGTTACAAATGTATCATTACGTAGTTGTGTTTGTTACAAATGTATCATTATGTAGTTGTGTTTGTTACAAATGTATCATTATGTAGCTGTGTTTGTTACAAATGTGTCATTATGTAGTTGTGTTTGTTACAAATGTATCATTATGTAGTTGTGTTTGTTACAAATGTATCATTATGTAGCTGTGTTTGTTACAAATGTGTCATTATGTAGTTGTGTTTGTTACAAATGTATCATTATGTAGTTGTGTTTGTTACAAATGTAGCATTATGTAGTTGTGTTTGTTACAAATGTAGCATTATGTTGTTGTGTCTGTTACAAATGTAGCATTATGTAGTTGTGTTTGTTACAAATGTAGCATTATGTTGTTGTGTCTGTAACAAATGTAGCATTATGTAGTTGTATCTGTTACAAATGTAGCATTATGTAGTTGTGTTTGTTACAAATGTATCATTATGTAGTTGTGTTTGTTACAAATGTATCATTATGTAGCTGTGTTTGTTACAAATGTATCATTATGTAGTTGTGTTTGTTACAAATGTATCATTATGTAGTTGTGTTTGTTTCAAATGTATCATTATGTAGTTGTGTTTGTTACAAATGTATCATTATGTAGTTGTGTTTGTTACAAATGTAGCATTAGGTAGTTGTGTTTGTTACAAATGTAGCATTATGTAGTTGCGTTTGTTACAAATGTAGCATTATGTAGTTGCGTTTGTTACAAATGTAGCATTATGTAGTTGCATTTGTTACAAATGTAGCATTATGTAGTTGCGATTGTTACAAATGTATCATTATGTAGTTGTGATTGTTACAAATGTATCATTATGTAGTTGCGATTGTTACAAATGTATCATTATGTAGCTGCGTTTGTTACAAATGTATCATTATGTAGTTGCGTTTGTTACAAATGTATCATTATGTAGTTGTGTTTGTTACAAATGTATCATTATGTAGTTGTGTTTGTTACAAATGTATCATTATGTATATATGTATTATGTATCATTATGTAGTTGTGTTTGTTACAAATGTATCATTATGTAGTTGTGTTTGTTACAAATGTATCATTATGTAGCTGTGTTTGTTACAAAAGTATCATTATGTAGTTGCATTTGTTACAAATGTATCATTATGTAGCTGCGTTTGTTACAAATGTATCATTATGTAGTTGCGTTTGTTACAAATATATCATTATGTAGTTGTGTTTGTTACAAATGTATCATTATGTAGTTGAGTTTGTTACAAATGTATCATTATGTGGTTGTGTTTGTTACAAATGTATCATTATGTAGTTGCGTTTGTTACAAATGTATCATTATGTAGCTGCGTTTGTTACAAATGTATCATTATGTAGCTGCGTTTGTTACAAATGTAGCATTATGTAGCTGCGTTTGTTACAAATGTAGCATTATGTAGCTGTGTTTGTTACAAATGTAGCATTATGTAGCTGTGTTTGTTACAAATGTAGCATTATGTAGCTGTGTTTGTTACAAATGTAGCATTATGTAGCTGTGTTTGTTACAAATGTAGCATTATGTAGCTGTGTTTGTTACAAATGTAGCATTATGTAGTTGTGTTTGTTACAAATGTATCATTATGTAGCTGTGTTTGTTACAAATGTATCATTATTTAGTTGCGTTTGTTACAAATGTATCATTATGTAGTTGTGTTTGTTACAAATGTATCATTATGTAGTTGTGTTTGTTACAAATGTATCAATATGTAGCTGTGTTTGTTACAAATGTATCATTATGTAGTTGCGTTTGTTACAAATGTATCATTATGTAGTTGTGTTTGTTACAAATGTATCATTATGTAGTTGCATTTGTTACAAATGTATCATTATGTAGTTGTATCTGTTACAAATGTAGCATTATGTAGTTGTGTCTGTTACAAATGTAGCATTACGTGGTTGTGTTTGTTACAAATGTAGCATTATGTAGTTGCGTTTGTTACAAATGTAGCATTATGTAGCTGTGTTTGTTACAAATGTAGCATTATGTAGCTGTGTTTGTTACAAATGTAGCATTATGTAGTTGTGTTTGTTACAAATGTATCATTATGTAGCTGTGTTTGTTACAAATGTATCATTATTTAGTTGCGTTTGTTACAAATGTATCATTATGTAGTTGTGTTTGTTACAAATGTATCATTATGTAGTTGTGTTTGTTACAAATGTATCAATATGTAGCTGTGTTTGTTACAAATGTATCATTATGTAGTTGCGTTTGTTACAAATGTATCATTATGTAGTTGTGTTTGTTACAAATGTATCATTATGTAGTTGCATTTGTTACAAATGTATCATTATGTAGTTGTATCTGTTACAAATGTAGCATTATGTAGTTGTGTCTGTTACAAATGTAGCATTACGTGGTTGTGTTTGTTACAAATGTAGCATTATGTAGTTGCGTTTGTTACAAATGTAGCATTACGTAGTTGCGTTTGTTACAAATGTATCATTATGTAGTTGCGTTTGTTACAAATGTATCATTATGTAGCTGTGTTTGTTACAAATGTATCATTATGTAGCTGCGTTTGTTACAAATGTATCATTATGTAGTTGTGTTTGTTACAAATGTATCATTATGTAGCTGTGTTTGTTACAAATGTATCATTATGTAGTTGTGTTTGTTACAAATGTATCATTATGTAGCTGTGTTTGTTACAAATGTATCTTTATGTAGCTGTGTTTGTTACAAATGTATCATTATGTAGTTGTGTTTGTTACAAATGTATCTTTATGTAGCTGTGTTTGTTACAAATGTATCATTATGTAGTTGTGTTTGTTAGAAATGTATCATTATGTAGCTGTGTTTGTTACAAATGTATCATTATGTAGTTGTGTTTGTTACAAATGTATCATTGTGTAGTTGTATTTGTTACAAATGTATCATTATGTAGTTGTGTTTGTTACAAATGTAGCATTATGTATGTATGTATTATGTATCATTATTTTCTTTAATATTTTGTCCCACCTAGCAAAGACCATCAAACCTCTCCTTAAACACATGACTGACCCATTCATTCCTCCAAGGGTGACAGCCCGCAGCCCAATTTATTCTAATGTGCAATGAAAGTTTTGTACCATGAGTGGTTCCACTACCTGCTGGGAATGTGTTTTTAGTTTATGCATCTAACCTCCCCCAGTCCTGTGTCAGCATTAAAACTTTGCAATCCTTCCCTTCAAAAAGTGGATGCAGATTTCTGCATGTCAACGCCCTGCTATGAGGTGCACCACTAGCAAGGCAAGGACTGCTAGGTCCAGTGCTGCTGCTCCATCTTAAATCTTGCAGATGCTGCCATCACAGTGGACTGCTGCCACTGCTACTGTCTCCGTTTCCCCAGGATGGACTCACCAGCACTACAGACTCATTCTCATCCTCCCTGCCCTGCGTCTCCATCTCCTGTATCACTACTTGAACACAGTCATCTAGGTCATACTCACGGCTTTATCACTCTAGGCCATGGGACCAAACTACAAATGTCATCATTACCACTGGACGCTGGAGGAGATGCTCCACTTACAAAGAGATTTGAGGGCATAATAAGAGAGTCCAGGACTCTAGTATATGCTGATGAAGAGAAATGGTATTGCAGATTCCTTGGTAGAATTTAGACTTTTTACTAGAAAGCTCAAATTAGCTTGGCGCTACAAGGATACAATGGAAAATCCTGTTAGGCCGTACAGTGAATTTAAGAAAAACATAATTTGAATCATCCTGTGAATTCCATCATACAGTATTTGAAAGGACACATGATATTTGAATCATCCTGTGAATTCCATCATACAGTATTTGAAAGGACACATGATATTTGAATCATCCTGTGAATTCCATCATACAGTATTTGAAAGGACACATGATATTTGAATCATCCTGTGAATTCCATCATACAGTATTTGAAAGGACACATGATATTTGAATCATCCTGTGAATTCCATCATACAGTATTTGAAAGGACACATGATATTTAAATCATCCTGTGAATTCCATCATACAGTATTTGAAAGGACACATGATATTTGAATCATCCTGTGAATTCCATCATACAGTATTTGAAAGGACACATGATATTTGAATCATCCTGTGAATTCCATCATACAGTATTTGAAAGGACACATGATATTTGAATCATCCTGTGAATTCCATCATGCAGTATTTGAAAGGACACATGATATTTAAATCATCCTGTGAATTCCATCATACAGTATTTGAAAGGACACATGATATTTGAATCATCCTGTGAATTCCATCATACAGTATTTGAAAGGACACATGATATTTGAATCATCCTGTGAATTCCATCATACAGTATTTGAAAGGACACATGATATTTGAATCATCCTGTGAATTCCATCATACAGTATTTGAAAGGACACATGATATTTGAATCATCCTGTGAATTCCATCATACAGTATTTGAAAGGACACATGATATTTGAATCATCCTGTGAATTCCATCATACAGTATTTGAAAGGACACATGATATTTGAATCATCCTGTGAATTCCATCATACAGTATTTGAAAGGACACATGATATTTGAATCATCCTGTGAATTCCATCATACAGTATTTGAAAGGACACATGATATTTGAATCATCCTGTGAATTCCATCATACAGTATTTGAAAGGACACATGATATTTGAATCATCCTGTGAATTCCATCATACAGTATTTGAAAGGACACATGATATTTGAATCATCCTGTGAATTCCATCATACAGTATTTGAAAGGACACATGATATTTGAATCATCCTGTGAATTCCATCATACAGTATTTGAAAGGACACATGATATTTGAATCATCCTGTGAATTCCATCATACAGTATTTGAAAGGACACATGATATTTGAATCATCCTGTGAATTCCATCATACAGTATTTGAAAGGACGCATGATATTTGAATCATCCTGTGAATTCCATCATACAGTATTTGAAAGGACACATGATTTGTTTCCTAAGGTACACAAGGACAATACTAAACATATTTGGAATAATGTTACCACTGATTAGACTTTATCCAGTAATCCAACTATCTAGATTATGAAACAAATAAGGCAGAGGCTAAGTGATTATGGATTCCTTGGATTATACTACTCTGATGTTTAATTTGTTACACAATGTTGAAATCAATGTAGCCTAGAGGAATATTTTTATATCTATATGTCTTATGAAGGATAGTATTACACATACACTTTACATATTTTTGTTTATAGCTATTATGTTAAGTCCAATGATCTTCCGGATTCCAAACGTTCATAAAGATATTAGACAACCACCCTTCAGACAAGTAATGGCTGCCCAGGGACCCAAGACCTATCCATTAGCTAGCTGCATTTCATTTCAATAATGAAAATGTATATATGTTAAAAGATTTCTGGGATGTTCTAGTAACCTAAATAATGAGCTTTGGCTTGACTTATTCCCGTGAATGTCACACAATGTGGGCCTTACTATGTTTGGGTGTATATCACATAATCGAACTTCCAAAATATCGACCACCAGAAGCTCGAACTCAGAAGTCCGAAATGTGATAACATCGAACGCTCAGAACAGCAAATTTTTTCCCAGGGAAAAAATTTGCTGTTCCAAGAAACACACACACAACACAAGCACACCAACAATTAAATAATCCGCACACATACACTTTACAAAACCCTTCCTCTAACCCTACACTAAACCATACATACAGTACTACCTATCCACTTACCTTAACCCGCTCCCTAACCCTAAGGTCCGTAACTATCGCACCACAGTGGAGGAAATAGCGAAGCCGCGGAATGGCGCACTTAAATCTTGCCCTAGGCAAGATTTCAATCTTCCGTGGCTTCGCTATTTTCCACTTTCGGTGTAGTGGAGATGTCCGTTGCTTATTTTAAAACTGTCTCGCTATGTTAAACTCATTTAACATAGCGAGACATAAAAGCAACGGAGATCTTGCTTTCTCCGTTGCTTTTGCACAGCTCTGATGTACTGCGCAGGCGCCAGTACTCAGAACTGCCATGGATGCCAGACATCTGCGGAAGGGCAGTAAACAAGATATATTATGCCATTATTTAAGAAAAGTAACAGTTTCTTTTCTTAAATAATGTCATATAATAGCAATAACACTTCTGGGTGTGGGTAATGCTGTATTCACGGTTGGCTGTTTGGTCCTCGGGCTTCGGGACCAAACCACGCCAACCGTGGGTAAATTTAGCATTACCCACACCCAGGTATGGGTTATTGCTATAGTATCTCATAGTAGATGTGAGAGAACACTGGTGATTCAATATAATTCAGATTCAGCTGTCATCAGTGATATTTTAAATAAGAATTGGAACATCTTTACATTTAGTGAAGATTTATATATTCTGTTTGGAGGCAACTCAATATTTGCATGCAAGAAATGGCAGAACCCTAAAAATAAATTAAAAAAATGTACTATGTTTGGAGAGAATTATATTATCAGATGGAAAGAGCTACCAAAAAATGTGAATGCTGTAGACACTCTGCATTTATATTTGAGGATGAAATAGTAAAAATTTAAAACAATGAACTCACTTTAATCTTTCCCCAGGAGGGCAACTGTGGTTCTAATGATTTAGCATATCCTGCCATTTGCATATCTTGTCAAGCTTTTTAGAGGGAAGATTTAAAGAACCACACAGACAAAAATTTATAAACATTGTGATGAAATATCGAGAAAAAATATGAACAACACCCTATGGGGATACTCAGTGGTTGGTCCTTCATTTCATAAATTCAATTTTGCTATTTTGGAAAAGATACATTTTGATCCTAGGGTGGACAATGGGAGTCAAAGACTGAATATAAAAAGAAGTGTTGTGGCAACTCAGACTGAATTAGTGACACACTGGGACTTAATTAGTATATTTATGCCACATGGTTTACAATTACAGGTGGAAAAACATACTTTTAAGAAAGAAAAATATATAAAATATTTTGAATTAGTATATTTATACCAATTTAGTTGAGTGATATTTTCACAATTATTGTTTTGTATTTTCATTTGCTAATTAATGATGAACAGATTTAAATAGTTCAATTCATATGTTTTGTTACTGGAAATGTTACAGCTTCAATCATTATTTAAGTGTAATATTGAATGTGAGTTTTAGTTCTCATGAAGTATTTTTGTTTTACTTGGACAAAAGTGCTTAAATTTCATTTAATAAATTCCTGTGTATATGCTGTTCTCCTGGTTATGTTACAGAACTTATTTGTTTATCACTGAACCAAATAAAAAGTATTTATTACACAACAGCAGGCATAATACAACATCACATTTTATAGTTGGCCATGAGTTAATAAAGACTTTCCCCAGGATTCAATAAAAATCTGTGTAGGCATCATGTAGAGCCTGCATGGAATGTATCCTTGTCCATGGTCATGGTTCCCCCTTGGCATCACATCATGCATATTAAAGATGGTGCATTTTGAAGGAGACCCGAGGAACATGATTATTGAATCAGTGTAGCAAGAGGTGTAGTGCTAAGCACAGCTGCAGATGAAAATGAGACTCCTGCAATGGCGATGTCTTTTTGTATTATTTTTATTTATTTTTTGTTTAAAAAATGTGTTTGCGTGGCACTGAGTGGAGAGCGGCAATGCTAAGCTGTACTCACATAGCAGACACCTGCCAGATATCTAAAAATAGGTGTGTTTAAGTGTGTCTGAGCATGTCTACATGGCATGGCATAGTGCTCAGCACTGCTTATATGTAGCACAGTGGTATATGTAAAGGTATACCAGATTACATAATATCCAAGTAGCTAAATGTGTAGAGTTACAGCTTCATGTGTAGTAGGTCCAGGGTTTGAAAACATGTATTTAATTTTGATACACAAATTATGCAGACAATTTTAAAACATGGCCCTGCTGTCCACTGCTAAGCTCTGCTCAACTGTGTTTAGACCTGCTAAGCACTGCATAAACATGGTAACGGCTGCCAATGTTTGTGTGCTGCTCAGGTCTGCTTGGCTGGTTTGTTCACTGCTAAGTTCTGCTAAGACTATGGTTCTGTGAGTTTAATGCTTCTCAGCTCAGCTATGCTGGTTTGAGTGCTGCTAAGTGATGCTGTACTTTTTGGAATGTTGCTCAATCTATGGTTCTGTGAGTTTAATGCTTCTCAGCTCAGCTATGCTGGTTTGAGTGCTGCTAAGTGATGCTGTACTTTTTGGAATGTTGCTCAGTCTATGGTTCTGTGAGTTTAATGCTTCTCAGCTCAGCTATGCTGGTTTGAGTGCTGCTAAGTGATGCTGTACTTTTTGGAATGTTGCTCAATCTATGGTTCTGTGAGTTTAATGCTTCTCAGCTCAGCTATGCTGGTTTGAGTGCTGCTAAGTGATGCTGTACTTTTTGGAATGTTGCTCAATCTATGGTTCTGTGAGTTTAATGCTTCTCAGCTCAGCTATGCTGGTTTGAGTGCTGCTAAGTTCTGCTAAGACTATGGTTCTGTGAGTTTAATGCTTCTCAGCTCAGCTATGCTGGTTTGAGTGCTGCTAAGTGATGCTGTACTTTTTGGAATGTTGCTCAATGACATGTAAGGGTGGGAAAACAGCCTATATTAAGCCAATAGGCAGGAACATAGCAGAATCCATTGGAGTCCTGACAAAGTACAGTTTTGTACCTACCATAAATGTAGATGTCCAATAGATATGCAACTGCAGTCCTGACATATGGGTTGTCCTGCCTCAGGCAGCCCTTCGGTCGGCCGGAATCCAAAGTCTGGGTCCGGCGTTGGCTGATGTCGCCTCCTCCCCGATGTCAGAGCGGCTGGGGTATAAAGGCATCAGCCGACGCCATCTTCTTCAGTGTTTCTTGCCCCAGATGCCAGGTGCCCTCCAAGGAAGGCTAAATTTTGTGAATGGATAAACAAAAAATCCAGACATGCGCAACAGTAATAAACAGATACACCATAACAGATATCCCCAGCTAATAGGAAAGGGGAGAATGGACCCAAGGGAAAAAGCAGAGGGGTAGGAGGGAGGGAAAACCTGACTGCAGTTGCATATCTATCGGACATCTACATTTATGGTCGGTACAAAACTGTACTATGTCCTTCAAGAATGCAACTGCAGTCCTGACATATGGGTTGAATACCATAGCCAAGCTGGGGGTGGTAGGATCTAAGCAAGAGATGGTGTAGCTAGAAGGCCCTGCAGGACTGCCGAAGCAAAGCCTGCTCGGGATCTGGAGTATAATGGCAGGTTGTAGTGTTTGGTAAATGTATGCATGGAGCTCCATGTAGCAGCCTCTAGAATGTCTTTTGTAGCCACTCCTCTTAGAAAGGCTGTGGATGTGGCCATAGCTCTGGTGGAGTGTGGTCTAATATTGGCTGGCACACTTTTTCCATGGAAAGAGTAACAGAATCTGATGCAGTGTCCAATCCATTTTGAAATTGTTTGTTTGGAGACTGCTTTTCCTTGTGCTCCAGCAGCATAGGCTACAAATAGTTGGACAGACTTCCTGGTGGTCTTTGTTCTGTCCAAGTAGTAGCGTAATTGGCTGTGTATGTCCAAAGTATGCAGCAGCTTTTCCCCTTTATTTTGAGGATTGGGAAAGAAAGTAGGCAGGTGGATTGCTTGATTTAGAGACACCCTGGATATCACCTTTGGCATGAATGAAGGATTGGTCCTTAGAGAAACTCTGTCCTGATGAAAAATGAGAAAGGGAGGCACTGCCATGAGGGCCTGTATCTCCGAGACTCTTCTTGCTGAAGTGACTGCCAACAGGAAAACCGTTTTCCAGGAGAGAAATTGCATTTCTGAAGATGCTGCTGGTTCAAAAGGAGGAAGAGTTATTTTTTCCAAGACGTAATTGAGGTCCCATGCAGGAACTGGTGGTTTTCTGGGAGGTTTGATATTCTTTATCCCTCTTAGAAACTGTCTTAGCAAGGGATGCGAAAACACAGGTGGGTCACAGTTGTAATTTGCTAAGATTGCTGAAGCGTGGATTTTAATGGAAGAATATGAGAGGCCACTATGAAACATTTCTGCCAAGTATTCTAATATTTGAGGTATGTTCATCACTGATGCATCCTGGCCCTTGTTGGCATTCCAGATTATGAATCTCTTCCATTTGGCTGAATAGGTTTTTCTGGTGGAAGGTCTGCGTGCTTCCAGCAAAATTCCCTGAACTTTTTCGGAGAGGGAGTCATGGGTCACAGTCATGGAACCCTCCAAGCTGTCAGCTTCAATGTTTGCAGGTTTTGATGAACAGTCCTGTAATTGTGCTGAGTCAGGAGCAGAGGCCATTGAGGCAAGGGCCACGATTTGGTGTGAGTTATGCTCAGTAGCAAAGGATACCAGTGCTGCCTTGGCCAGTCTGGAGCTATCAAGATTCCTTTTGGTTGTTCTGCTTTGATCTTCAGTAACACCCTGGTCAGTAAAGGTAGAAGAGGGAATGCATAAATTGTTAGGGTATTCCAGCTGAAGGAAAGAGCATCCGTTCTCCAGGCTAGAGGATGGTGTGTCCTTGTGCAGAACCTTTCCAGGTGATGATTGAGATGAGAAGCAAAGAGATCTATGTCCGGTCTTCCCCATGCAGTTGTTATTTGTGAGAAAATGCGTGGGTGTAGCATCCATTCGTGTGGATCCAAGAAATTTCTGCTCAACCTGTCTGCCAGAGCATTGTCCTTGCCCGGAACAAACTGGGATTGCAAGTGGATGTTCAGTTTCAGGGACTTTTCCCAAAGAGTCATTGTTAATCTGCAGAGGGGGTACGAATGAGTGCCCCCTTGTTTGTTTATATACCACATGACAGTGGTGTTGTCTGTCCTTATTAGCAGATGACCTTGCTGAAGAGATTTTCCAAAGGCTTCTATTGCATGTATCACTGCCAACATCTCTTTTTGATTTATGTGCAGATGCATTTCCATAGGAGTCCATTGTCCTTGAATGCATCTGCCCTCCATGTGTGCCCCCCATCCATGGTCTGAGGCATCTGTTGTAATGGTTTGACTTGTTTGAGCTTTGTTGAAAGGCATGCCTTTGTTTAAATGACTTGCTTGAGCCCACCACAAGAATTCCCTTTGCAGGCATGGAATGAGTGGTATTACGTCTTCTAGGTTGTGGCTGTGTTGAGACCACAAGCTTTTTAGGTACCATTGCAGCTTTCTCATGTGTAGTCTTGCCAGAGGGATCAGAAGAATGCAAGATGCCATGAACCCCAGGGCCTGCAGGGTCTTCCTTGCGATCAGCTGGGTTAGTTTTGCTAGGCTTTTGAAGTAATCTGGTAAATGCTCTTGTTTCTCCTCTGTGAGGAAAGCCATTTGTGATTGTGTGTCCAGTTTTGCTCCTAGAAAAATAATCTCTTGGGATGGCAGTAGTCTTGATTTTTGAATGTTGACTGTGTATCCCAAAGCCTGTAGCAATTGAATGACATAATCCAAGTTTTTTGTCAGGGCTTGTTTGCTGTCTGCTTGTATGAGGCAGTCGTCCAGGTAAGGGTATATTTGAATCCCCTGGAGCCTGCAATGTGCAACTACTGATGCCAGGCATTTTGTGAATACTCTGGGCGCAGTAGATAAGCCAAACGGCAATGCTGAGAATTGATAGTGCTCTGTTCCTGCAAGAAATCTGAGGTATCTTCTGCAACTGTGTCTGATAGGGACATGCAGGTATGCCTCCTTGAGGTCCAGAGTAACCAGCCAGGACCCCTTGCCCAGCATGGGAAGGAGTTGCTGTAACGTCAGCATTTTGAATTTTGGCACAATGAGAAAAGTGTTTAGAACGGACAAGTCCAATATAGGCCTCCATTGTTTTTCTTTTCTTGGAACAAGGAACAGTCTTGAATAGAATCCCTGGCCTTGTTCCTGAGGAGGAACCTTTTCTATTGCTTTTATTTGTAACAGCTTTGAAACTTCTATGAGTGCCTCTGCCCTTTGATTTTGTGGCAGGTTTGGCATGCCTTGTCCCGTTGGTAAGGTATGGAAGTGGAACCTGTAACCTTGGTCTGTTATGTCCAGAATCCATTTGTCCTTTGTTAAAATGTGCCAGTTTTTTGAGAATAAAGATAATTTTCCGCCTAGAGGTGCTTCTCTTTGAGCCTTGGTAGGCGGGGTGAAAGGTAGTTTTTTGAGAATAAAGATAATTTTCCGCCTAGAGGTGCTTCTCTTTGAGCCTTGGTAGGCGGGGTGAAAGGTAAGTCATTGTGATTGTCCCTGTGGTGCAGGTGAACTATGCGCCACTTCTCTGATTTGATGGTTGCCATTGGCAGCCCCTGTAGGAGCCTCGGTATTGTCCTCTACCTCGGGCACGCCTGTTTTTCCCCCTTTGAAACTTGTCAGAGTCTGGAAAGGACCAATTCTCTGAAGGCCAATTCCTGCTGAATCTGGGTGGCTGCACCTGGAGGAAATCCTTGACTGTCTGTACTGATTTA
The DNA here is from genome assembly GCF_019279795.1 of Protopterus annectens. Taxonomy (NCBI): domain Eukaryota; kingdom Metazoa; phylum Chordata; order Ceratodontiformes; family Protopteridae; genus Protopterus; species Protopterus annectens. Next base: position 1,342,978,440 of record NC_056747.1, read on the forward strand.
GCCTTTTCCTCAATAGACTTCAACACATCCTGAGCATTAGCACCAAAAAGCTTCTGTTTTTCCAGAGGTGCATCTAGGAGCTTTACTTTAACATGATCTGGCAGTGGCTGTTCTTTCAACCAAACATGTCTACGTATAACGGCCCCTGTCATAGCTGCCCTACATGAAGCTTCCAATGCATCATAACCACACTGAAGAAAATGATTGCTAACCTGCTGAGTATTATGAACCAAATCCTGCAATGCCTTTCTATCTATAGGCTCAGGAGAGGCTAACTTTTTCTGCAAATAATCCATTAAGTAATCCTGGTACTGAAACATATGAAAAAGGCAGTTAAGTGACCTCATGGCAAGGGTGGAAGAGGTATAAACTTTTTTACTCCATCTCTCCAGGGACCTTGCTTCCCTGTCAGCTGGCAGTGGATTTTTGGCTGAGGAGGTAGCCACTCCTTTGGGGCCCTGTGAAATAGTTTCTAAATCAACAGAGTGGGCCTTAAAGAGATGCTTGTGAGTGTCAGGGACCCTGTAATATCTGTCTGGCTTGACAGGAGCAGGAGGGAGAGAATCAGGGGAAGCACTGGAGTCTGAGAAAACATCATCCAGGACATCCAACACTGGAGGGATAGCTAAAGGTCTGTGCTGGGGTAACTTAAGGAAGATGCGTAGCCTTTTCCTAGAATCAGAAAATTCCTGACCCTGCCACTTAAAATGTTCTCTCATGGAGTGGAGGACTTCACCGAAAGAAATATCCTCTAGAGGAGAGGCAGAAGGAATTGATTCCTCAGCATCAGAGTCCTCATAGGCCTGGAAGGATTCTTCTTGGGCATCTGAATGCTCTGAATCCCCAGAGGCTTCATCTGAAGAGAGGGTGTCTGCCTGCTCAGTTCTAGGCCTTTTTTCTGCAGGCGGCTGAGAACCTCTGTCTGGGTGAGGCTGAGAACCCCTAATAAGAGAGATTAGATCTGCAGCTAGAGTCATGATCTGTCTATCAGAAGAAGGGCCCTGAGAAGTAGGTTTAGGATGGGCCTTGGCTTGGCTGGCAGCCTTAGCACGTGCAAAGGCCTTGATGGACATGGATACCGGAGGCCTAGCTGCCCCACGTGCAGGGGTAACTTTGTCCACAGGAATGGTGTCGGGTAGATCCAGAGCTTCGGTTTCTGGAGGAAAATCAACAACAGGCACCGGTGAAATCTCCGAGACCGAAGAACGCGTTAACGTGGTGTCGTCGGCTTGGAGCGGTTGAATTACCACTTCTGAAGGGACCGATGCACTCGTGGAGGGCTTAGGCGTGGTATCGGTGGACGACGCAGGCCGAGGATGTCGGTCCCGGTCCTTGCGTTTTTTGGTAGTTTGTGCTGTCGGTTGTTCCGACGGCATGATGTAAGCGTAAGATTTGCCAAAAAGGTCTTCGGCAAATTCTGCCCGGCGCCTGAGTGTGCGCTTATTAAAGCAAGCACAGGCAGCACAGGCCGAGACGTCGTGGTCTGGGCCCAGGCAAGAAGGCAGTAAGAATGGAAGTCCTTATGAGGTATTTGTTTACCACAAGACAAACAATTATTAACTTTTTCAATTTTTTCTGACATCGGCTGAGGCAAGAAAAAATGTTCCCCAATGGGGTACTTAGCTTTTAGATGACTTCGGTAACTGAAAACACACAAGCTGACTGACCGGCACTTGCGAACTGCTTCTGCTTCGGGCACCGCGCGGCAAGAAAGACTGAAGAAGATGGCGTCGGCTGATGCCTTTATACCCCAGCCGCTCTGACGTCGGGGAGGAGGCGACATCAGCCGACGCCGGACCCAGACTTTGGAATCCGGCCGACCGAAGGGCTGCCTGAGGCAGGACAACCCATATGTCAGGACTGCAGTTGCATTCTTGAAGGACATCTGAAGGCATACTATGGCTGGTGGTGTTGGTGAAGGTGCGCACTTTCATGTTCAGCATTGGGGCATTCTGGAGTCCAGGGTTATGGATGGGCTCTTCATGAAAAACTATGATGGTAGGCTGCTGCAGGGTGGTTTCCAGGGCTCGAAGTCTAAGGCGGAGGCCTGGGACCAGCTGGCCAGAGATCTCACTAGTGTTACTGGTATCTCCACACTGCTGAGCACCAAGATGACCTTAAAAGGCAAAAAGAGGGGAACCTTGGACACCTGGGACCAAGAAGCAAGGGCAGGAATGTAAGTAATTTTACCTCTGTTTTAGCAATATGTAATCTGAATGTCTGCAAAACTGGTATGCATAATGGTGTGCTTCTCTCCCAACAGCTGCAGCTGGGAGGGCTTGCAATATTGAGTCGCATGCTCAGGTGCTTGGCCAAGTAGCCACTAAAGCCATACCCCACTAGCTGTGGATATGCATATTTCATCCTTATGTTAAGGGGTAATTCATTAGAATAAGTAAACCAATTAGTAAATATGAGACTTTTTGAAAAAAAATTACTTTAGTAAAGAAATTATTTTTGAAAGAAGTTATTTAGAGGACTGCATAAATCAGAAGAAGGAATAACAAATAATACAAAGTATATGAAGTACTGGCAAAGGGTTTTACTAACTGTTATAGTAGTAACAGTGAATCACTTTACAGATCTTTTCCATTGTCAGTTAGTTTGGACATGGTTAACAGTACCTTAAGTGACTCAACATATAACATACTCGCCTTCAGTGCTAAACGATCAGAAGTCTGCCTGTTCTATTTCCACACAAGGTACTTGATTCTTACTCTGCAGTATAGCATGGGTGGGAGATCTGCCCTCCTGAGTGTGCTGTCCTTTGGATGAGATGTTAAACTGCCTATGTTGGTGGAAACTTATGTGGATGTGAAAGATCCCATGGCACTTACTGGAAAAAAAAGAGTAGGGAAGTTCTCTGGTGGCCTGGCCAAACTTTCCTTAGGCAGCATGCATAACACCTTCATTCTCCCCAAAAAGAAGATATTGGCCTATTGGGTCTATAATTGTCAACAAAGAGTAAATAACAGAAATAATTAATTAAATGTGATTACTGACACATGAAAGATTACAAAAGGCAATTGAGGTCTGGTGAATGCAGATGGTATATGGCCAGAGTTTATATATACATATCTGTATGTATATACCACGTAACAGAAGTAAGATGCATAGAATAATAGATACTAGTAGAGCTCTCAGATTAAAATATAACAGAGTTTTACTACATCAGCATTTTCTGTGGCACCCAGTAGGTGGTTTATGTTACCAGAGTCTTAAGCTGTGAGAGTGTCTATGTTGGTAAAACTACAAGGAAGCTCTTGCAGCAGATCAATTAACATAGATTAGCTATTCCAAATAAAGATCAATCTGATACACTGGTACAGCAAGCAGGCAATTGTGTTGATTTTAGAATGTTTGTTTTCTTAATAGATTACTCAAAATATAAGACATGGGGGAGACTTTAATAACATTTTTGAGACCATGGAGGTTAAAGGGTAGCTATTACTGGCAGTGGATAGCCATGTTTAAATGAAATGGTTACTACAAAGTGTATTCTATGAAAACAACTGTTCCAGATATTTTTGGAAATGTGTTCAGTTAATTTAGAATGTTTATAATGTTTTAGGCATTGAATATTTGTTCTTTATGATATGCTAAGAACATTTAACACTGGTTTTGGTAATATGACTAAGGGGGAGTTCTCCGCTGATGTTAAGTCATGTGCATACCACTCAACTGCACAGAATTCCTCATTATTTACTGAGTTTGAGGGCAAAATAATGGGGCACCATGAATGTCTGAGTTCTCCCTTCAATTCCCGTTGTTTGTTTGTTTTTTTTTTAGTTGAAGTTGATGCTGATATCACCACATGCAGGGGTGTGTGCGATGATCTCAGCATCATAAGGCAGGCTGCAAGCCTGTCGGAATTTGGCTGAGGGCTTGGACTGTGTCTCTGTGTCTATTTACATTTTTTATGTTCGTACATTCAACATTCACAGTTACGGATTTAGAAAAACAGGGATATGCGCTCCACAGCAAGAGAATGAGCTAGGACAGGATGACAACATTTATCTCTGGTGGCTCCTGGCTCAATTTCCTCTGTCTCCAGGTACATTGCACGTGAGTTACTTAATATCAATAAATGTGCAAAATGAAACACTGCATCACTTGAAAACAACAGAGTCAGAATAAAACTGACACAAAATAAATGTGCAAAAATACAGAATCACCATCGATATTCCTTAACCTGAAAGTACAGTTTTGTACCTACCATAAATGTAGATGTCCGATAGATATGCAACTGCAGTCTTACATATGGGTTGTCCTGCCTCAGGCCGCCCTCGGTCGGCCGGATTCCAAAGTCTGGGTCCGGCGTCGGCTGATGGCGCCTCCTCCCCGACGTCAGAGCGGCTGGGGTATAAAAGCATCAGCAGACGCCATCTTCCTCAGTGTTTCTTGCCCCAGATGCCAGGTGCCCTCCAAGGATGGCTAAATTTAGAACTGGATAAAATTTCCAGACATACACAATAGCAATAAACAGATACACCATAAAAGATATCCCCAGCTAAGTATAAAAGGAGGAAAGTGGACCCAATACACAGAGGGGTAGGAGGGAGGGAAAACCTGACTGCAGTTGCATATCTATTGGACATCTACATTTATGGTAGGTACAAAACTGTACTATGTCCTTCAAGAATGCAACTGCAGTCCTTACATATGGGTTGAATACCATAGCCAAGCTGGGGGTGGTAGGCTCTAAGATAAGGATGGTGTAGCTAAAATGCCTTGCAGGACTGCCGAAGCAAAGCCTGCTCAGGATCTGGAATATAAAGGCAGGTTGTAGTGCTTGGAAAATGTATGCACGGAGCTCCATGTAGCAGCTTCTAGAATGTCCTTTGTAGCCACCCCTCTTAGGAAGGCTGTGGAGGTGGCTGTAGCTCTGGTGGAGTGTGGCCTGATATTGGCTGGCACACCCTTTCCATGGAAAGAATAACAGAATCTGATGCAATGTCCAATCCATTTTGAAATTGTTTGTTTGGAAATTGCCTTTCCTTGCACTCCAGGAGCGTATGCTACAAATAGTTGGTCAGACTTTCTGTTGGCCTTTGTTCTGTCCGAGTAGTAGTGTAGTTGTCTGTGAATGTCCAAAGTGTGCAGCAGCTTTTCCCCTTTATTTTGAGGATTGGGGAAGAAAGTAGGCAGGTGAATTGCTTGGTTTAGAGACACCCTGGATATCACTTTTGGCATAAAAGAAGGATTGGTTCTTAAAGAAACCCTGTCCTGATGAAAAATGAGGAATGGAGGTACTGCCATGAGGGCCTGTATCTCCGAAACTCTTCTTGCTGAGGTAATTGCCAACAGGAAAACTGTCTTCCAGGAAAGAAATTGCAATTCTGAAGATGCTGCTGGTTCAAAAGGAGGAAGAGTTAATTTTTCCAACACGAAATTGAGGTCCCATGCAGGCACTGGTGGTTTTCTGGGAAGTTTGATATTCTTTATCCCTCTTAGAAATTGTCTTAGCAAAGGATGTGAAAACACAGGTGGATCAGTGTTGTATTTTGCTGAAATTGCTGAAGCGTGTATTTTTATGGAGGAATAGGAAAGTCCATTATGCAGCATGTCTGCCAAGTATTCCAGTATGTGTGGGATGCTCATTACTGATGCATCCTGTCCCTTGTTGGTATTCCAGATGTTGAATCGCTTCCATTTGGCTGAATAAGCCTTTCTGGTGGAAGGTCTGCGTGCTTCCAATAATATCTGTTGAACTTCCTTGGAGAGAGAGAAATGGGGAGAAATCATGGGACCCTCCAAGCTGTCAGCTGCAGAGTTTGCAGGTTGGGATGAACCGTCCTGTAATTGTGCTGAGTCAAGAGTGGAGGCCATTGAGGCAGGGGCCACGGCTTTGTGCAAGTTATGCTCCTTAGTAATGGATACCAGTGCTGTCTTGGCCAATCTGGAGCTATTAAGATGCCTTTCGGTTGCTCTGCTTTGATCTTCAGTAACACCTTGGTCATTAATGGTAGAGGTGGGAATGCATAGATTGTTAGAGAGTTCCAGCTGAATGAGAGAGCATCTATTCTCCAGGCTTGTGGATGGTGTGCCTCGAGCAGAACTTTTTCAGATGATGATTGAGGTGGGAGGCAAAGAGATCTATGTCCGGCCTCCCCCATGCATGAGTTATTTGTGCAAAAATGTCTGGATGCAACATCCATTCGTGCGGGTCCAGGATGTTTCTGCTTAGACTGTCCGCCAGAACATTGTCCCTGCCCGGAACAAACTGGGACTGCAGCTGTATGTTCAGTTTCAGGGACTTTTCCCAAAGAGTCATTGTTAGTCTGCAAAGGGGGTAAGAAAGAGTACCTCCCTGCTTGTTTATGTACCACATAACAGTGGTGTTGTCTGTCTTTATTAGTAGATGGCCTTGTTGAAGATATTTTCCGAAGGCCTCGATTGCATGCATTACTGCTAACATCTCTTTTTGATTGATGTGTAGATGTACTTCCTGGGGAGTCCATTGCCCTTGAATACATCTGCTCTCCATGTGCGCCCCCCCATCCATGGTCTGAGGCGTCTGTTGTAATGGTTTGGCTTGTTTGAGGTTTGTTGAAAGGCATACCTTTGTTTAACTGGCTTGCTTGGCCCACCAAAAATTCCCTTTGTAGACATGGGATGAGTGGGATAATTGCTTCTAAGTTGTGGCTGTGTTGAGACCATAAACTTTTTAGGTACCATTGTAGTTTTCTCATGTGTAGTCTTGCCAGTGGAATCAGTAGAATGCAAGATGCCATGAAACCCAGGGCCTGCAGGATTTTCCTTGCAGTCATCCGGGTGAGCTTTGCTAGGCTCTTGAAGTAATGTGGTAATTGTTCTTGCTTCTCTTCTGTGAGGTAAGCCATTTGTGATTCTGTGTCTAGTTTGGCTCCTAGAAAAATTATCTGTTGGGATGGCAGTAGTCTTGATTTTTGTAAGTTGACTGTGTATCCCAAAGCCTGTAGTAAGTGAATGACATAATTCAAGTTTTTTGTCAAGGCTTGCTTGCTGTCCGCTTGTATAAGGCAGTCGTCCAGGTAAGGGTATATTTGTATCCCCTGGAGTCTGCAGTGTGCAATTACTGATGCCAGGCATTTCATGAATACTCTGAGTGCAGTAGATAAGCCAAAAGGCAATGCTGAGAATTGATAATGCTCTGACCCTGCAAGAAATCTGAGGTATCTTCTGCAACTGTGTCTGATTGGGACATGCAGGTATGACTCCTTGAGGTCCAGAGTAACCAGCCAAGACCCCTTGCCCAGCATGGGAAGGAGTTGCCGTAGCGTCAGCATTTTGAATTTTGGTACAATGAGAAAAGTGTTTAGAGCGGACAAGTCCAGTATAGGTCTCCATTGCTTTTCTTTTCTTGGAACAAGGAACAGTCTTGAGTAAAATCCCTGGCCTTGTTCCTGAGGAGGAACCTTTTCTATTGCTTTGATTTGTCTCAGCTTTGAAACTTGTTTGAATGCCTCTGCCCTTTGATTTTGTGGCAGGTTTGGCATGCCTTGTCTTGTTGGTAAAGTATGGAAGTGGAACCTGTAGCCTTGGTCTATTATGTCCAGAATCCATTTGTCCTTTGTTAAAATGTGCCAATTTTTTGAAAATAAGGATAATTTTCCGCCTAAAGGTGCTTCTCTTTGAGCCTTGGTCGGCGGTGTCAAAGTCAAGTCAATGTGATTGTTCCTGTGGAGCAGGGTAAGTCCCTGCGCTACCTCGCTGATTAGTCGGTTGCCATTGGAGTCCCCTGTAGGAGCCTCTGTATTGCCCTCTTCCTCGGGCACGCCTGTTTTTTCCCCTTTGAAACTTGTCAGTGTCCGGAAAGGACCAGTTCTTAGAAGGCCAATTCCTGCTGAACCTAGGTGGCTGAACCTGTAGGAAATCCTTGACTGTTTGCACTGATTTAGCTTTTTCCTCAATTGATTTCAACACATCCTGAGCATTAGCACCAAATAGCTTGAGTTTTTCCAGAGGTGCATCTAGAAGCTTTGCTTTAACATGATCTGGTAATGCCTGTTCTTTCAACCATGCATGTCTATGTATGACGGCCCCTGTCATAGCTGCCCTACATGAAGCTTCCAATGCATCATAACCACACTGAAGAAAATGATTGCTAACCTGCTGTGTGTTATGGACCAAATCCTGCAAGGCCTTCCTATCTAAAGGCTCAGGAGAGGCTAACTTTTTCTGCAAATCATCCATCAAGGAATCCTGATACTGAAACATATGAAAAAGGCAATTGAGGGCCCTCATGGCAAGTGTGGTTGAGGTATAAACATTTTTGCCCCACCTCTCCAGGGACCTAGTTTCCCTGTCTGAGGGTAAAGGATTTTTGGCCGTGGATGTGGCCACCCCTTTGGGGCCCTGGGAAATTGTTTCTAGATCAACAGCATGGGCCTTAAAGAAATGTTTGTGAGTTTCAGGAACCCTGTAGTATCTGTCCGGCTTGACAGGAGCAGGAGGGAGAGAATCAGGAGAAGCACTCAAATCTGAGTACACATCATCCAGTACATCTAACACTGGAGGGATAGCTAAAGGCCTGTGTTGGGGAAGCTTAAGGAAGGTACGAAGCCGTTTCCAGGAATCGGAGAATTCCTGGCCTTGCCACTGAAAGTGCTCTCTCTTGGAGTGGAGAATTTCCCCAAAAGAAATATCCTCAGGAGGAGAGGCAGAGGGAATAGAATCCTCCGCATCTGAATCCTCGTAGGCCTGGAAGGACTCTTCCTGGGTATCTGAGTGTTCAGAGTCACCAGAGGCTTCATCTGAAGAAAGGGTGCCTGTATGCTCAACCCTGGGCCTTTTGTCAGAAGGTGGCTGAGATCCTCTTTCAGGCTGGCCTGGGAGCCTCTGATTAAAGAAATTAAATCTGCAGCTAAAGACATGATTTGTTTATCAGTAGAGGGCTGAGGCAAAGCTTTAGGAGGGTGAGACTTAGCCTGGCTAGCAGCCTTAGCACGTGTGTAGGCCTTGATAGACATAGACATAGGGGGCCTAGCTGCCACACGTGCTGGAGTAACCTTGTCCACCGGTATGGTCTCGGGCAAATCTTGGGCTTCAGTTTCTGGAGGAAAATCAACAACCAGCACCGGAGCAGGCTCCGGGGCTGGAGTGATCGGTAAAGTGGTGTCATCGGTCCGGAGCGGTGGAACAACCGCCTCAGAAGAGACTGATGCACTCGCTGTAGTTTTTGGCGTGGTGTTGGTGGAAGTCGCGGGCCGAGAATGTCGGTCCTGGTCCTTCCGTTTTTTGGAAATATGAGGAGTCGGTTGTTCCGACGGCATGGTATAAGAGTATTTATCACCAAAAAAGTCTTCAGCAAACTCTGCCCGGCGCCTGAGTGTGCGCTTATTGAAGCAAGCACAGGCAGCACAGGCCGAGACGTCATGGTCTGGGCCAAGGCAGGGGAGGCAGTAAGAATGGAAGTCCTTATGAGGTATTTGTTTACCACAAGACAAACAGTTATTAACTTTTTCAGTTTTTTCTGACATCGGCTGAGACAAGAAAAAGATCCCCAACGGGGTACTTAGCTTTTTGATGACTTTGGATACGTAAAACACAGGAGCTGACCAACCGGCACTTGCGAACTGCTTCTGCTTCGGGCACCGCTCGACAAGAAAGACTGAGGAAGATGGCGTCGGCTGATGCTTTTATACCCCAGCCACTCTGACGTCGGGGAGGAGGCGACATCAGCCGACGCCGGACCCAGACTTTGGAATCCGGCCGACCGAGGGCTGCCTGAGGCAGGACAACCCATATGTAAGGACTGCAGTTGCATTCTTGAAGGACATCTAGTAGAAGGCATGTGCCAGTGTTCACTTGCATTTGCATACAGTGGTAAAACCATTATCAGAATGTACATGTGTGTGCACATCACTCAAGTTGTGAAGAAAAAGTCATGGACATTCAGAATTGCCATTTAGATGAAACACCTGATATCCTTAAAGGGTAATTTGCGTGTATCCCATGTTGCTTTTGTTACAAGAAGTTTAAGGTATCACACAGTGAAAAGTCTAGCTTTGTTAGATTTTTCTTTTTTGTTTTAACCAATTGTTTTGCCTGTGTGACCTTTTTACTCATTGTTTTAGTTTGTTAGTTGGGATATTTTGTAGGCACCCTTATGTTTATGGATATCAGTTGGGTATGACAACCCTGTGTTTCCAAAAGTCAAACATTCCCTCTTACATTCTGCTGATGATGCTATAAGAAAGTAGAAACATGCATGTTCATAGCTAGAGGGGTTTGGCTTTATTGGTCTGAATCTGTCCCCAAATAGACCTAAAAGTAAAAGAAAACATCCTAGACATTCAGAGTTGCCATTTAGCTGAAAAATCTGATATCCTTAAAGAGTAATTTGCATATTCCCATGTTGTCTTTGTTGCAAGAGGTTTAAGGTATCACACAGTGGAAAGTCTAGCTTTGCTAGATTTTTCTTTTTGTGTTTTTAACCAATTTGTTTTCCTGTGTGACCTTTTACTCATTGTTTTAGTAAATCTATATTGATTATGATAGGGAATGACACATTTAACATCAGTGGGGTTTTCACCCTGGTTTGTGGAATACTTTAGGAAGTGATATACATTATAAAATAGGGTACACTGTTAATATGTGCAGCCAGCAATTCCTAAAGGACCACCTCAGCCTCGAGTGATGGTGGTATATGATGGTGTCAGGGCATACGATGTCTAAATCCAAAGGCAGTATGATTTAGAGCAGTTGTTACATACACCTCAGAAAGCAGTGTTGCCAAATGTCAGGAAATTTTCCTGTCAGTCAGGAAATCAGGGTCACTATCAGGAAATCTGGAAATCAGTGTTTCTGACAGGAAATCCAGTTATGATGAGCAAGTGAAAGATATTTTGAATTATCCTGGAAGCTTACAAAATCCTGAAGTAGGTTTCCTAAAATGTTTACCGATTCACTTGGATTTCTTATCTGCATTCAGATGCTGTGTAAATGCAAATTCATTGCTGGGGGTTGATGTGTATGCAAGTGTACATAAGAGTAATAAGCTGGTCATCATTTCTTTCACTTTCCATCACAGCCAAACATCAGCAATGCACACAGTAAGTGGCTGTCTTTGGTGGTCTGGGTAGGGCTTGTTGGAAAGGAACACACTGTGGTACAGTGTCACAGTGGGTACATTGCAATGGTGGGTATGGTGGCATGGTGGGTACAGTGGCACAGTGAGTATGGTGTCACAGTGGGTGCAGTGGCACAGTGAGTATGGTGGCATGGTGGGTACAGGTAAACAGTGAGTATGGTGTCACAGTGGGTGCAGTGGCATAGTGTGTATGGTGGCACAGTGGGTACAATGGCACAGTGAGTATGGTGTCACAGTGGGTACAGTGGCATTGTGGGTATGGTGGCATTGTGGGTACAGAGGCATGCTGGGTACAGTGGCACAGTGAGTATGGTAGCACTGTGGGTACAGTGGCACAATGGGTATGGTGGCATGGTGGGTATAGTGTCACAGTGCATAGAGTGGCACAGTGGGTATGGTGGCATGGTGGGTAGAGTGTAACAGTGAGTATGGTGGCACAGTGGGTACAGTGGCACAGTGGGTACAGTGGCACAGTGAGTATGGTGTCACAGTGGGTACGTTGTCACAATGGATACAGTGGCACAGTGGGTACGGTGTCACAGTGGGTATGGTGTCACAGTGGGTACAGTGGCACAGTGAGTATGGTGTCACAGTGGGTACGGTGTCACAGTGGTTACAGTGTCACAGTGGGTACGGTGTCACAGTGGGTATGGTGTCAGTGGGTACAGTGACACAGTGGGTATGGGGTCAGAGTGAGTACAGTGGCACAGTGCATATGATGGTAAAGTGGCACAGTGATTAGTGCTGCCATCTCACAGTGCTGGTCTGTGTGAGTTCTTGGCTGTGGATCCATGTGAGAGGAGAGCACATGTCCTTCCAGTCTCTGTGTGGGTTCTGTTCAGCTGATCTTATTTCCACCAAAACCTCAAATGCATGTAACAGGGAAGTGATGTCCTGCCAGTCTGCTGGTAGAACACATATTGTGTGTGTGTGTGTGTGTGTGTGTGTGTGTGTGTGTGTGTGTGTGTGTGTGTGTGTGTGTGTGTGTGTGTGTGTGTCTGTGTGTAAAGGCATGTAACAGGGGAGTGATGTCCTGCCAGTCTGCTGGTAGAACACATTGTGTGTGTGTGTGTGTGTGTGTGTGTGTGTGTGTGTGTGTGAGTGAAAAAGTAATATTGGCAGGTGTATACAGTAGTAAAAATGAATAAAAATGCATCACAGCTTGTCTACACCTTCAAAGCTTCTGGGGACTGTCATTCCTGGCTGTGTAAGTAAAACTGCAAAGGTGTGCACAGAAGATCATTCTACATTGTGTGTTGTCTGGGGATGTGTGGCAATCACTTCTTAAACTTTCTCCGAAAAAAAATCACACGTCATTGGTATGTAAAGAAAAGAAGGTCACTACAACTTGTCCAGGGCCAGTGTCGTGTGTAGTAGCAACAAGTTGCCCTTTTTTTACTTTCTACACAATTGAAATCTGATGTATTAAACTGACAGTAACTGGTTGAAATATATTGCTGTGCTGTATTTGTTTTTAAGTGTTCATCATAGTTTGACTTCAAAGGGGTACACATAAGGTGTCTATCTTTTGGGGTTATGGCTAAGGAGGTATTCTATGACAACAGTAACTTGAAATATAGGACTATGAGCATTTGTCCTTTCATTTCATCCTAATTTAACAGAGGGGTGCACAGAAAGTGGTTATAGGTCTTGAGTAAACCTTGGACAAAACTATTTCTTCCATGAAAACATTTTTTCCTTAGAAATATTTTTTCAGGCCATCATTGGACCAACGGTTAGGAAAACAGTTCTAAAATGTACCCCAGAGAATTTAAAACTCCAAAGCTTATGTGGATCTAGAGCTCTCAGACTAGCAGTCTAATTAAATTCTTTCCTATACAGTAGTTACAATAGATTTTTTGGCCAGTTAATATGAAAGCATGTAGAAAAAAAGCTAAGACAAAGTGTTAGAAATCAAAAGTAGTCTGGTAGTGTGAGGAGGCAATGATGGAAGAAAAGCAAGGGAGCACGGGGGTGTGTGCCATGGTGACGGTAGATAGGGTGGACAGTACCATGGTGACAGTAGATAGGGTGGGCAGTGCTGTGGTGACAGTACATAGCAGGGTGGGGAGTACTATGGTGACAGTAGACAGCAAGGTGGGGAGTACCATGGTGACAGTAGATAGGAAGGGCAGTGCCATGGTGACAGTAGATAGGGAGGGCAGTGCCATGGTGACAGTAGATAGGGAGAGCAGTGCCATGGTGACAGTAGATAGGGTGGGCAGTGCTGTGGTGACAGTAGATAGGGTGGGCAGTGCCATGGTGACAGTAGATAGGGAGGGCAGTGGTGTGGTGACAGTAGATAGCAGGGTGGGGAGTACTATGGTGACAGTATACAACAAGGTGGGGAGTACCATGGTGACAGTAGATAGGGTGGGCAGTGCCATGGTGACAGTAGATAGGGAGGGCAGTGCCATGGTGACAGTAAATAGGGTGGACAGTGCAGTGGTGACAGTAGATAGGGTGGGCAGTGCCGTGGTGACAGTAGATAGCAGGGTGGCGAGTACCCTGGTGACAGTAGACAGCAAGGTGTGGAGTGCCATGGTGACAGTAGATACGGTGGGCAGTGCCATGGTGAGAGTAGATAGGTAGGGCAGTGCCATGGTGACAGTAGATAGGGTGGGCAGTGCCGTGGTGACAGTAGAGTGGCGAGTACTATGGTGACAGTAAACAGCAAGTTGGGGAGTGCCATGGTGACAGTAGATAGGGTGGGCAATGCCATGGTGACAGTAGATAGGGAGGGCAGTGCCATGGTGACAGTAGATAGGGTGGGCAGTGCCATGGTGACAGTAGATAGCAGGGTGGGGAGTGCCATGGTGACAGTAGATAGCAGGGTGGGGTGTGCCATGGTGACAGTAGGTAGGGTGGGCAGTGTCATGGTGACAGGAGATAGCAGGGTGGGAGTGCTATGGTGACAGTAGATAGGGTGGGCAGTGCCATGGTGACAGTAGATAGCAGGGTGGGGAGTAGTATGGTAACAATAGTCAGCAGTGTGGGGAGTGCCATGGTGACAGTAGATAGGGTGGGCAGTGCCATGTTGACAGTAGATAGGGTGGGCAGTGCCATGGTGACAGTAGATAGCAGTGTGGGGAATACTGTGGTGACAGTAGATAGCAGGGTGGGGAGTGCCATGGTGACAGTAGATAGGGTGGGCAGTGCCATGGTGACAGTAGATAGCAGGGTGGGGAGTACTACAGTGACAGTAGATGGGGTGGGCAGTGCCATGGTGACAGTAGATAGCAGGGTGGGGAGTAATATGGTGACAGTAGACAGCAGGGTGGGGAGTGCCATGGTGACAGTAGATAGGGTGGGCAGTGCCATGGTGACAGTAGAGTGAGGAATACTATGGTGACAGTAGACAGCAGGGTGGAGAGTGCCATGGTGACAGTAGATAGGGTGGGCAGTGCCATGATGAGAGTAGATAGGGTGGGCAGTGCCATGGTGACAGTAGATAGCAGGGTGGGGAGTACTATGGTGACAGTAGACAGCAGGGTGTGGAGTGCCATGGTGACAGTAGATAGGGTGGGCGGTGCCATGGTGGCAGTAGATAGCAGAGTGGGGAATACTATGGTGACAGTAGACAGCAGGGTGGAGAGTGCCATGGTGACAGTGGATAGGGTGGGCAGTGCCATTGTGACAGTAGATAGCAGGGTGGGCAGTGCCATGGTGACAGTAGATAGGGTGGGCATTGCCATGGTGACAGCTGATAGGGTGGAGACTACCACTGTGACAGTAGACAAGGTGGACAGTACCATAGTGACAGTAGACAGCAGGGTGGGGAGTGCCATGGTGACAGGAGATCGGGTGGGTAGTGCCATGGTGACAGGAGATAGGGTGGGTAGTGTCATGGTGACAGGAGATAGGGTGGGCAATGCCATAGTGACAGTAGGCAGCAGGGTGGGAGTGCCATGGTGACAGTAGACAGCAGGGTGGGGAGTGCCATGGTGACAGTAGACAGCAGGGTGGGGAGTGCCATGGTGACAGTAGATAACACAGTGGGGAGTACCATAGTGACAGTATATATCAGGGTGGGGAGTGCCATGGAGTACTTTGCTTAGTGCTCCATGTAATATAAAGCTGCCCACACAGTCAGTATATACAGCATTTATAATTTGGTGTGACTGGATGTGGCTTGCTCAAAGGGGGTGTGGCTGCCCTCAGGCAAGGTGTGTGTTTCATTATGCAGGGAGTGTGGCTTGCCAGGAAATGGAAGGATGAAAAGGTAGCAATCCTATCAGAAAGTTTTACAAATCTAGTCTACAAGTATGATGACATTGTTTCCACAGAGACTGAAATGACTATGGACTTTATACTGAAACTGAGGGGTGAGCCCACAAAAGATGTCAAATAATGTCTTACAAAAAGGAAGCAGAAAAAGAAACTGAGGATATGGTGATGGTCTAAGAGAAACAAGGGATACTCAGGAAAATCAGTTCATCAACAACAGTCAATATTGACCTACGGGTTTGTGTAGGCTTACTTTGACTATAGAGACGTGCCTAAATCTATCTTCAACCCTTTGGCACTGACTCATAGCATGCTAGGCACAGCTGCATGAATCAATGAAGGTATGAAAGTATTCTCCATTCTTGACATCAGCAATGATTTCTGAGGTGTTGCTGTAGACCCAGAGTCAGAGTGGAAGCTTCTTGTGTAAAGAAAGAAGTACCCAAGGACAACTGTGCTACAAGGTTTCTGTCAGTCTCCAAATGTTTTCTTTAAAGTGATCGAAGACATCTTAAAACCAAAAGGTTATGTGGAATATCCCCTGGTATATAAATGACATTCTGCTCAGTACAGAAACTCAGAAGCAGCATTTAAAAGCATTAAAGAATTTGTTGGGGAGTGTAGTGGGTTAAAATTAAGACTTAAAAACAACCAGTTCATGAAGACGTGTGTAGTGTACTTCCTGGGAAGTATCTGAAACGCATTAATATTATATCAAGCAATAGAAAAAAGCCACATTTTATAAGATTAAGCTTTTATTTTGGCAATAAAACAAAGACCAGTCCCTTGCATTGGTTGTGGATATAGCTTGTCCTGCAGAACATCATATTTCCATACAATATGTTTCACTCTGGGAATATGAAAAGGTAGCAAGCGTACTTATATCCTATTAAGACAAGCTGTCAGCTATGTCCATAGGTGGACACCCTAAACTGAAAATTAAGATGTGAAGATTTATTCGTAAAAAACACATAAAGTAAAAGCAGCCCTTCCTCCAAAGACATGTGCTGCTTTTGAATACCCAGAATGCTATATTTAAATCATTACTAATACTTAAATGTGCAACCATTTTGTGGGTCTGGTCACAAAGAAAACAACGAGGATGCTCACAAGAAAGGGCAGACCTGAAGGTAGTCAAAAGGTCTCTCTACTGCCATGCTCTATAAATATCTACACAAAGTGCATATGTGGTGACACTTCTAACCTTCCCACACCCGTTTGCTTCAGGTGCAGGTGCAGGCTGATTATCGATGATAGAAATATGTCAGCCACATTTATCTGCCTAAATTACAGCTAACCTACTTCTGTATTGTTATTGTTGTATAGTTAGGTTGTATAGGGGTCAGAATGGAGAGATGAGGGGGTCAAATGGACAGAAAATGAGTCTGAATGGAGAGATTATAACATCCACAAGCAAAAGATAGTAGTATTGCTGGAACTGAATTCATCAAGTCTTGGTGAGTACATTCATGAGGTGGACCCTGTTTTTACAAAATCTCACCAAGATGACATTGATATATAGCCTGTATTTTATATAGCATAGACATCATGAACAGAAGCAGGTGAAAAAATAAAACAAGACAGCTGAGTGCACAAGTCCCAGGTTAAAAAAAGTACCCAATCTTGTCAGGTGCACTAGTGCCAGGACTGGAAATAATAACATTGTAGAATCCTCAAGATACGGAAACATCTCTACAATGGGTGTAGGCCAGGCTCAGTGGGAGGATGCCCCCCCCCCCCAATCCCCATCCACTGTAGAAGGAAGTAGTAGTCTACAAAACCTACAAAGAACAGACAGGCCAGCAAAGAGTCATAAAGATGACAGAGTGGATTACTGAGAATAAGAAAGAAAGAAATGATGCATTGTTACTGTTATGCAAGAATCCCAGAATTTCCAGATATTTAATATTCATAAAGATTAAGAGAGAGATTAGTAGAAAGCAAAATACTTGCATAAGACAATTTGTCAATAGCTTCTAATGCACATTTGTGTTCAA
Organism: Protopterus annectens; assembly: GCF_019279795.1. Classification (NCBI taxonomy): domain Eukaryota; kingdom Metazoa; phylum Chordata; order Ceratodontiformes; family Protopteridae; genus Protopterus; species Protopterus annectens. Next base: position 1,342,995,738 of record NC_056747.1, read on the forward strand.
TAATACAGCAAATCCATGACAAACGTTATATAAACCAAGACTGTAGGTAGTTTGGAATAAAAAAAAAAACAACCACCAAGGATGTATGAAAAAAAAAGAACAAACCTAGATATGTCTGAAAGGTATAAAAGAAACATGGACATGGAAAAGAAATAGAGCTCCGATGCAGTAATATCTATGCAAAGGAGAAAGCCAAACTAATCAATACAAAAAAGCAGGTCCAAAGATATTTGAAGAGAAATACAGGCGAAAGCATCCAGGTATGGAAATTTTCAGAATACAAAATATAACATCACAAAGGAGGAATGTTGAACAGAAGATTAGTAAAGCAGAAGTTAAACAAACAGAAGCTGAAGTTATGGAATACCTGTGAAGTGAAGGGCTCTATTGAAAATGTAACTCTGGTAATGAAACAGCACGGTGAAACACTGAGTCTGCAAATTAAGAAGAAACAGGTGGATCGGAAGGTATCTGAAGAAGAAATATGCCATGGGAAAGAAAAAGAGATTTAAGATGGTGCAATAATTATGCAAAGGAGTAAGTCAAACTAATAAATAGAAAAAAGTAGTTCTGAAGATATTTGAAGAAAAATACAGGCAAAAGCCCCCACCCCCAGACATTAAAAATTTCACAATACAAAGTATAAGAAACTAAAGGGGAAAAACAGAGCAAGATTAGTAAAATAAAAGTTAAACGGAAACTGAAGTTATGGACTACTTAAAAATGAAGGGTACAGTGTTGAAAATCTAACTCTGTTAACTTCACAGCAGGGTGGAATAACGAGTCCCCAAAGTAAGGAGAAACAGAAAGATCAGGAGACATCAGAAGAAGAACTAGGGACATGGAAAGAAAGAGAGATCTGATATGGTACAATATTTATGCAAAATAGAAAGCCAAATCAATCAATACAAAAAAAGCAACCTCAAAAGTATTCAAAGAGAAATACAGGCAAAGACATCCAGATGTGGAAAATTTCACAATAAAAAAACAAGATCACAAAGAGGGGATGTAGAATATAAGTACGGCAGAAGTTAAAACATAGAAGCTGAAGTTACGGAATATCTTCAAAGTGAAGGATTTAGTGTAGAAAGTCTAACGGGTTATATCACAGCGTGGTGGAACAACGAATCCCCCAAGTAAGTGGAACAACGAATCCCCCAAGTAAGGAGAAACAGGAGGAGCAGGAGACGTCTGAAAACGAAATATGGACAGAGGAAAGAAAGAGAGATTTAATATTATGTAATATCTATGCAAAGAAGAAAGCAAAATGAAGCAATACAAAAACAGCAGCACCAAAGATACATGAAGAGAAATGCAGGCAATGATATCTGGATATGGAAAATTTCATAGTCCAAAAATTAAGAAAACAAAGGGGAAAATAAAAGATTAGTAACAGAAAAGTTAAAGAAATGAAACTGACGTTATAGATTATCTGTGAAGTGAAGGATTTACTGTTGAAAATCCATCTCTGTTAACATCACAGCATCATAGAACAGTGAGTCCCCAAATGAAGGAGAAACAGGTGGAGCGGGAAGCATCTGATCAGTTACACATGGTGATACTCTGAAACTTTCAGTAAGAAACCAGTACAAAATTCAGCTGGAGTTGCACAGCAAGGGAAGGAACAGGAAACTGTGGCAACTGTGACACAGTCAATGTTGTGGAGTCATAGGCCAGTAAGTTCCCATATGAAAGACCAACCGATGACACAGCATGCGGCTGAAGAGAACATGTCAAAGAAAGATGCTCTGGAACTTTCTGAAGAATGCCCACAGGAAACAGAGAATACAGAATGTGTCCTTAATGTAGAAGAAACTGATCTAAGGAAAGAGTTGCTTGATTTAGTAGAGATGGATTGACATATTAAGATTAATGAAAGCAATAGATTACAGAAAGTCAATAAGACCCAAAATGTTAGAAGTTTGATTTAACAAATGAACACAGTAATAAAGACTTTTCACAGAAATTAATGTGTTATAAAAGTAAATTGATATATTACTGTCCAGCTAAGTTAATAACAGATAATGTCGTACCACAAAAACAATGAGAAATAAGGGGAAAAAGGGAAGAAGTTAAATGCCATTATGGAAGTATCAAACAGACAAAACTAAAAAGAAATTAAGGGTCTATATAAGATTATCAAACTCTCAAAAGTTCAAAAGATCTAATAAAAAAAAAAAAAAACAGAAAAACTTACCTTAAAGGTTAAGTAGGGGGACAAGCCCCCCTGCACCACCCACACCTCCTGCTCTTTAAATATATCAACTCCGAGATCGCACTACAGTGCAGACAATGGAAAACTTCCATCTCCACACTTAACGGAGATCTCCGTTGAAACGTTCGAACTTTTAAAAGTTTGGCAAGGTAATATAGACCCAAAATTAAGACAAGAAGCGTCACTGTTAGAAGAGTACAGAACAGAGAACAGATAAGCAAAAGTACTTAGAAAGACAGATGGGATAGAAAGCAATGTGCAGTATTTGAACAGACCAAGATGTGGCCAGCAAATTCAGCTCCAACTTTATCCCTCACTCCCCCTAAACCTTCTCTTAAGAAATACCATTAAAGTTCTCCTGCTGTTACTAGGGAACAGGTTCTTAATGCTGTCTCTAACGCCAAGAACACTGCATCAATAGGCCCAGACAATATCCCAGGATGCCTTCTAATTAGCATGAAACATGACTTATCAGAGCCTCTGGAATTACTGTTTAACTATTGCCTCCAAACAGGTTTCGTGTTTCATGAATGGAGAAAGGCAACAGTCATCCCCCTGCACAAAGGTGGGCCATCTACAGACCCCAGAAACTACAGACCTATAAGTCTCACTAGTCTTATATGTAAAGCCATGGAAAGAATTATCATGGAGATGATCAATAGAGATATAGTAACCCCTCCAGACACTGGCTCCAACCCAGTTTGGTTTTGTCAAGGGTAGATCATGCCTACTCAGTCTGGTGGACTTCTTTGAGAAGGTCACCAAAGCAATGGATGAGGGCAAAATCATTCACACTGCCTACCTTGGCCTGGCTAAGGCACTTGACACAATACCCCACTCAGGCATTGTTGACAAACTCAACAGGTTAGGTACAAACGTATGTCACCCAGTGAATAGCCAATTGGCTCACAGACAGGATACAGGAAGTTAGAATTGGGGAGTCCACCTCCACAAACAGGCCAGTCACAAGTGGAGTCCCTCAGGGATCAGTCCTTGGACCACTCCTTTTTGGCATTTACATCTCTGAAGTCAAGGCCAATGTCAATTGTGCCTGGGTGATAAAAATCTGCAGATGATTGCAAATTAGGAGCTGTCATTGAATCCCACATTGACACAAATATTCTCCAGGAAGGGCTGACAAACAGCTGGTGTCAGAGCCATGACTAAAACTAAACACCAAGAAATGCATAATAGTATTCTTTAGAAAGTCATCTACGCCTGGTAACTATCATATCACACCCCTTGGAGTTGAACCAGCAGTCAGGGACTTGGGGACACACGATAATCTAGGCTTTGACCACCACATGTCTACAGCAGTGAGAAAATCACTGTATGTTGCACAACCTATAAACAAAAGTATGGTATTCATCAGACCCATCATTGAATATAATGCCCTCTTTGGTATGTACCTAACCAGGCATATCTAACAATTGGAATGTCTACAGAGGTTCCTCACTAAAAGAATACAGGGCACAAATAAAACATCCTGTGCAGACTGTCTCAATGCCCTATCCCTATATTCTGAGGGCAGATGTATGCCTGGCATAGAGGGCATTGTCAGACCCCACTCTGATGGACCTCCTGCATATCCACAAAACAAACAGCACCAGAGTTACCTGTTCGAAAGACTTAAACCTTGCCTGTGATACAAATAGGACATGCTGGAGAGACAGGTATGTATCCCAGAGACTACCCCTTCTCTGGAACAGGCTCCCCATCCATGTGAAGCAGAGTTCTTTCCTAACTCAATTCAAGTGGAACTTGGACAACTGGATGGGGAACAGGAAATTCATCCCTGGCTTGGTACCTACGTCTCTAATGGACACAGGTAACCTGTAAATGGTTCATCTCCCAGGCCCATGCTTGAAATTCATCCCTGGCTTGGTACCTACGTCTCTAATGGACACAGGTAACCTGTAAATGGTTCATCTCCCAGGCCCATGCTTGAAATTCATCCCTGGCTTGGTACCTATGTGTCTAATGGACACAGGTAACCTGTAAATGGTTTATCTCCAAGGCCCATGCTTACACTATCAAGAACACCAAAACTTGTTAGAGATTTAGGAGATTTGGGATGCATGGCTATGCTTAAAAGGCCCTTCAGGTCATTAGCCTATGAACCTCTGAACTATTGTTAATAGTATACTAAAGATTTCAGCACAGGCAGACAAACTTAGAAGATATACAAATAAATACAAAGAAAAGCACAAAATAAGCAAAAAGAATAGAAACGCCACACACAAAAAAAGAAGAAATAGATACATTTTTGGAGAAATATCTATGAAGATCCTGTGGAACATAAAAGATGCTGAATGGATAGAAAAGGTAAAAGAAACAGAAGTTCAAATGTATAGGATATGAAATGGGATGAGGTACGGGCAGAGAAAAATAAACAAAATTAAAAAGAGCTCCTGATTGGAAAATCCTAGGCCCAGGTTCTGTACTAACTTCTGCCTAAAAGTATTAACATTGTTACATGAAGATTTAGCCTTAAGTAAGAACTACTTGTATGCACCCCCTAAACAAACATCATCCTGGTTAACAGCAAAAACAATATTCCTTCTTAAAACAATATTCCTTCTTAAGAGTGAATGTGCAAGTTATAGTAAAAACTATAGACCATTAACTTGCCTTCCAAAAATTTATAAACTATATACTGGAAATGATGCTCTACATAATTATATTACAGTGACCATAAAACAGAGGCAAACCACTCTGCAGTTAAGCCATGACAAAGGACAAATTATTATTCTAGGGATAAAAATTCAAAGGGGGATATTTCAGAGTGACTCTCTGTCACCGCTGCTCTTTTGTCTTGTCCTTAACCCATTAGGCTGTCTGCTTAACAGATTAGGTCATAGCTACAATTTGGCTCCCAGACAATAGCAAAGTATAAAGACTTCTCGTGTTCTTTTTGTGGATGATTTAAAACTGTATAGTTCATCAGATGAGGAGCTGAAAGCACAACTGCACATGGTCAAAACTTTCTCAGATGATATAAGGATGTCATTTGGTCTTGATAGATGGATAAAAGCAACATTTAAAGCAGGAATTCTGCAGCACCAAAAAATATCAGTCTGGGACAGGAATGTGATATTAAGAAACTTCAGCAAGAGGGAGTGTATAAATATTTGTGAATTGATGAAGGATCAACAATAAGACAAACAAATGTGAACAAAACTTGGTAAAGAATATTTTAGAAGAATTTAAAATTAATACTGAAAACAGCCCTGTCCTGTTGGAACAAAGTCCAGGCTATAAACCAATTTACTCTTCCTGTTCTAACTTGCAGTCCTACAATGACTGACTGGCCCCAAAAGGTATTGGATCAGTTCGACAGGAAAATAAGAAAAACGCTTCACGCTCATCAACTGATATATCAGCGTCAATGTATACAATGATTATACATCCCTCGTTCTGAAGGAGGTATGGGCCTCCATGAAACTGATTACATGTATACATACATCTGCAATCATATAACTGCATACATATCTGCAGACCTCATCAGATCCAAAGTGAAAGTTCTGAAACACAAAGAGAAGAAATCTAAGAAGACGTTCATGCTTAGTTTAGCAGAAGCATGTCAGTGTCAAGCAGGAATGGAAATCAAATCAGTAGATAAAAATCAGGCAGCAACTGAATGTGCCAAAAAGATAAAAGAAAGAATACAAGGAGAAGGCTCATATGAGAAAGCAAGAAATATGGAAAATGCATAAATATAGTACCAGTACAGAAAACTACTGGAACAACCTCATGTCAATCACGATCTGAGCAGGAATGGTTAACGAGAGGCGAATTTAAACCAACGATGAATGGCTAATAATAGCAGTCCAGGATAGTGGGCTACGTACACATTGGTTTGCAAAGTCCACTGAATATATGGGAGAAACAGACAAATGCAGGTTCTGTAAAACAAAACTGGAAGCAGTCGCACATCTTGTTGCTGGGTATGACACACTAATGGCAGAGGGCCTGTATACTGAAAGGGCAGAGGGCCTGTATACTGAAAGATATACTAATGTGGCAAGACTGTTGCACTGGGGATTGTGCAAACATTACAGTATTGAAGTAGCTGAGAAGCCTTGATAACATGAGCCACAAAGCATTATAGAGTATGATGAAGTTTATATCAGATAGAATTATCAACAGTTCAAATACTAGATGCGAGAAAACCAGATACAGTAGTCCATGAAAATGAAACAAATGTAGCAATGATCATTGAAATCTCTATACCCAGTGATTATACTGTCTTATGTACAGAAAGATATAAATTCATAAAATACCATGATTTGTAGGCAGAAACGAAGGCAGTGTGGAAGAAAGATACCCAGACAGTTGCAATAGTAGTAGAAGCAATGGGTCTGGAAAAAGAATTTAGAGTCTTATGTAGAAATACTACCGATACATGTAACTTCATATGAATTGCAGGAGTCATTTCAGGGCACATTGCAGGTGCTGTGAAGAGCACTTTTAGCTAAAAAAGATTGAAACAATACTAAGTCCATGAACTTTAGCCATACTTTGACTTAGAAATGAGATCCTTTCCAGTCATGGTATTAGAAATCCAAAAGACTTTGAGAAATTAAAGAAAAACTGGCATAGCCCAAAGATGAATAGCTACTTCTTACTGCCATATGTTGCCCCAGTCTTTACTAAATTGTTCAATCTTGGGCAATGTTATAAGAACATAGCCAGATTTGCAGTCAGCTGCAACAACTGAACACACCACTTCCTAGCCCCCCAAAATTAAAGTGGTTAGAACTACTACATCATCTAGCTCTTTATTACAATTGCAATGTAATTAATGTAATTGTAATTACAATTACAGTGTAATACTTACTACAATTACAATATACAAACTTCTCTACAAGCTGAATAATTGTCCATCCCTTAACTTAATACCACACTACTACCCCTACAGAGTTTTATGTTCCAGACAAAAATGAGTAATCAGTAGGTAATACTGCTCATGACAACTTGTTTAAATAGCACAAGTGAACTACGGAGCCCTGTCCCACTACCACTAAAATCCATTCAGAATGCAACTTCATTTAAAACACAACTAAAAACTTCACCTATCGAATCAATGCACCTGCTTCTGTACATCTCCAGGATAAATGCCCCTCTTATCTTCAGCTTTTACTAGCATCTCCCAGCTAAATTCATTATTTTGTGACACTGCAAACCCCCCAACTCTGTACTTCTAATGACAACCATATAAATATATGTATGTATTTACAATTATCTCTGAACCAGCTCTACACCTCACCTCTAAACTACAGTATTAACATTTCTGCCCTATAAGAGTTCATTCCTTCACTTCTATTTTTATGAATTTCTAGCCACTAATCACATGATCGATTATCTATTTCACAAACCCACTAATACACACCTCTTCAAATTCTCAATGTTCAGCATCTACTTATGCAGAAGTATCCTTTATGCAGTAATAGCAGCCGCTGCTTTCATATGAATGCAATCTAATTAGCAAATGTACGTGTAGCTAATTTACTTTCGTTAACTAATACTTGGCACCTATAATTAATTCTCCATATTTGTTACTCTTAATACTATGTAGTACTGCTACTGCTCCATTGTATCTAAACACTACAAAGTATTATGTCTTTCTGCAACTGTACTGCTGTATTGTGTTAATGTTAATGTGGAGCTTTTCTCCCTGCATCTCCACTGAAAATGGGCTCATCTTAGCCCAGTGGACCTTCCCAGTAAACAAATGCAAAAAACTGCCTTGTCTTGTGTGACTAGGTCCCAGTCTGGGAGGAAGATTGCAGTAATTGCCCTTCGTGAATTCCAGAAGGAGGGAAAAACAATGCTGCTTGTACCCAAAAGGTGTCACCATAATGATTTTTGGAGAGTCCTTCCGAATATTCAGAATTGCCCTGGATATCAGTGAAAAGGGTGGAAATCCATAAAGGAATATCTCCATCACAGGAATGAGAATGGATCTGTTTTCCACACTTGCTTGTAAGGAGTCCTGGTGCAGAATGTGTTTAGTTGCCTGCTTTAAAAGGAGGTGAATGCATCTACACGAGTTGTTCTCCACAACTGGATCAACTGTGGAAGATAGCCTCATTCAATTTCTATTCATCATGGTAAGTCCTAGTCCTGTTCAGTTTGTCTGCCACAATATTTTTCTCTGACATAATGTAAGATGCTTGGATGGTTAAGAAGTGATACAGAGCTACCTCCCAAGTCACCATAGTCAGCCTGAACAAAGGTTAAGACCTGGTTGTCTCCTGTTTATGTATCACATCACTGGGATGTTGTCTGTAATCACCTGAGGAGGTCCTGGGGACCAAAGATGAAGAGATTTCAAGTCATGGATCACAGCCAGCATCTCTGACATTTATGTGCTATAGTCCGTCTGAAGAGTTGTGCAGGCCTTATGTAGTTACCCTATAGAGACTACCCGTAAGCAAAGTCCAGGTTGATTTGAGATAGGAGGAGAAAAGCGGATACCAGGATTTAGATCCATTTTTCTGTCTCCATCAGTGCACTTCTGTTTTGACTAAGCCCAGAAGTGGAATTGAAATCCCAGAGACCGATAATGTTGGGTCAGTGTTTTTTTTTAAACCATTGAATTTTTCCCATGTGTAACCTGGCAAGAGAATTATAAGAATTATAGAATCCTAGGATCCTTTGATATTTTCTTGCAGAAGTGTCTGATTTAACTGGAGAAGCTCATGAATGTTTCCAGATAAAATTCCAACCTTTACTCTATATAAAATGTGTTTTATTGTAAAGTATTTAGAAGGCAACCCAGAAACACATTCCTGTGAGACGGAGTCAAGGATGATTGTTACACATTTACATGGATCCCCAGATGGGTTAGAACTGACAAAACCTATGTTAAGAACACTTGGCATCAGGCAAAAGACTACAAATATAACCAAGTCATCGACATAAGAAAATGTGAATGTCTTATAGTCTGCAGTAGGCTACCACTGGACCTAGACACTTTTTAAACACCCTTGGAGCTGTAGATAACCCAAAGGGTAATGCAGAGAACTGATAATGTGACTCAGACACAGATAATCTGAGAAACGTCTTGAAACCTGTGGCTATAGGTATGTGATAAGCCTCTTTTAGCTCTAATGTTACCATAAAGTTTGAAGAAGGGATGAGAGGTAACAGACTCTGGAGGATCAGCATTTTGAACTTTGGTACTTTCACAAACTGGTTGAGAAAGGAAATATCTAGAACTAGTATCCATAAAAGCTCTTTCTTTACAACCAGAAACATTCTAGAGTAGAAGCCCTCCCCCTAGATCTAAAGGCACTGTTTCTATGACTCCTTAAGACAGCAAGTGTTGAAGAACCTGACGAAAAAAACTCAAATTGGGTACATGGGAGGGGAAGGGAGGTATTCCCTGAAATGATGTATTTGTATCCAGTGCCGACTATAACCCCACAAACCACTTTTATCATCCAAGTGCTGCATACAATCTGCTGCCAAAGGGGAATTTAAATTATACAGAGTGACAGGTATAGGAGGGGAAATGAGATGTGCAGATTGTTACCATAGCTATTCTGAAGTATTAGACCGTCCCCCATTCTTTTGGACAGAATCCTGTTTTCTGTCATCTCTTTTTTTTGTCCCCATTTACCAGGAAGTAGTAAGAAGTGCTTGTTTTGCCTTTTAAAGGGAAGTTTTGGGAAATCTATAATGGGAAACACAGCAAAATGTTAGGCACTCCCTGAAATGAATTATCTCTTTCATCAAATCATTTGAGGACATGAATAGCAGATGGGCCAAATAAAACCTCCTTGTCTGAATAACATTTCAGACTTGAATTCATCAGCAAATGTTTGGTTTTGTACCACGATATACCTCCTCAAAACTGTAGTACTAGCAGTGGCCCTAGACACACAGCTGCACAATTATATACACGCTTCAAAGCATGATATTAGGAACATATTCGAAATAGGATTCAGAAAGGAGCTACCTTCTGGAGGAAATGTGGCAGTGTTACATCAAACTGTCTACACACCTAAGAATAAACTTGTATGTATGTGCCTGGTAGGTAAGAATTATGTATGCAAAAATGGAATAAGAGAAAATTCTCTTACCAAATCTGTCCGATGCTTTACCTTCTTTATCCACAGAAGAAGGATTTGTATTGAGTAAAAGTCTGTTTTTCAGCTTGTGAAGAGGTTGAAATGGCAGTTGGGTGAGATCTAAGATGATAAAACAAGAATTATTTAATTTGAGGTACTTTATACAGCCTGTCTGCATTTTTTTTGGAGACTGAAGGCTGAGTCAGAGTTATTACTGACAGCATTAAATGCATCCTCTAAGGCTGCTAAAATGCGAGGGATGGGTGTAGGACGCAGTACATCCACTTGCACCTTATCATAATTTCTCCTCAGTTCAGGAGGAACATCTACTTGTTCCCACAAAATCACCGCATTCATCCTGGAAATAGTGATGCGAAAAGTAAAATTCCCCAAGGCAGGTGCTGTTTTTGTGTGTGTGAGTATGTATGTCAATATATGCCTATAGACATGATTTAAATGTATGAAAGGAAAATCACTCATGAGAGTTACCTCTTAGGAGAGGTAATGACTCCATGTCAGTATAGTGAAAAGACAACTACTGCACATACCGTTTCACTTTATTATATGTGATTGCAGTGTAACGCAGTTCTGTCTGTGTACGCATCACATTATATGTATACTACCTGCTGCTGCCACCCACACACATACGCACACAGTTAATACCTTCTGACAATGTACAACCCTAAAGGCAGTAACACAAATACACACAGTTAATACCATATGACAAAGTATACCTCTGAAGGCAGTAACACAAATACACACACAGTTAATACCGTATGTCCTAGTACACCTCTGATGGCAGTAACACAAATACACACACAGTAAATACCGTATAACAAAGTACACTTCTGAAGGCAATGACACAAACACACAGTTAACACTGTATGACAATGTACACCTCTGAAGGCAGTAACACAAATACACACTCAGTTAATACCGTATGTCCTAGTACACCTCTGATGGCAGTAACATAAATTCACACACAGTTAATACCATATGACAAAGTATACCTCTGAAGTCAGTAACACAAATACACACACAGTTAATACTGTATAACAAAGTACACTTCTGAAGGCAATGACACAAACACACACACAAAGTTAATACTGTATGACAATGTACACCTCTGAAGGCAGTAACACAAATACACACACAGTTGATACTTTATGTCAAAGTACACCTCTGAAAACAGTAACAAATAAACACACACAGTTAATACTGTATGACAAAGTACACTTCTACAGACATTTTGCTATCATATTATAAATAAAAAAATGCCTGCAGAATTGAGCATTGTGCAAGACATCCACTGTAATACCTGTGATGTCCAGTTAAAACCTCACCAGACTGCCACCAATTAAATGGTGTCCCTTACTATCCTGAGTCAGTAACTAAGGAGCTTCAATCCTCACTACTGACTCCGATATGAGACTGTCACAAACAGAAGTAACATTTCACAATTTTGTCCCGAACAGCTCAAAAGGAACACGCTCTATTTTTCCTGGGACTGGTCTATATATCTCTGTCCACCCAAATGTATTTGCTTACTACATACTTCAGAGCAAAGTGTCCCAGTTTAAGACCTCTGATACACTCACTGTCAAAGTAAATTTAAATCTCACACATCCAAACACTTCTGGGAAAGCTTGACACAGATTTCCAGCTGTGCATCTCTTCCAAAATAGTACAATAATGCTGCAACCAATCAGGGGGTCTTCATCCCCTTCTAAAGGGATGTCCAATTATGAAAATTAATTATCAAAATAAGTGATACCTATGACTAGAAAAGCTAGGCCTTCAAAGTGACCTAGGGACTATCAAACAGGTAGAAGAACTCTCTGAACTCTAAAGAAATACACTGATTTCCAGCCACAATGTGAAGTAATTAAAAAACTTTAATAATAAAATGATACAAGATTGAAAATCAATAACTGTCAATGTTGTTGTTTGTCTTTCGGCTTTTCCCGGTTAGGGGTCACCGCAGCGGAACTCTGGTCCACTAATGATTGGCAGTAGATTTTTACGAAATGCCGAGGTGCCAGCACGACGCCCAACTTTCAACGAAGGCACGCCCATTTACACACGCATGTCTTTCGAACGCTACTCAACCGTGGGAAGGACATGCAGACTCCACACAGAAGGCACTCCCAAGCCAAGCTGAGAATCGAATGGGAGAACCTCTTGCTGTGAGGTAACAACGTTACCGCTGTACCACCGTGGTAGATAAAATCAATAACTGTTAATAATCATTAGAATTCAATTACCAAAAATGTAAATCAAACTTCAGAATTGGAATCCATTATTCAAGTAAAACTCTATCTTAAACTTTCCTGATCTAACCAAAGAAATACTGCCCCTGATTTACTCTAAGATATAATAGCAAGGCCAAGGCAAGCTTACAGTTTTCTTGGTGAGTTCTCTTTTCTTGGTGTCAACTGACTACACAGTACTTGACAAACTGCACAGCTTCTCAGTCTCAACTGTCTAATTTCAAAACATAACAGTCAGCTGTTTAAAAGAAATTATTTTTCTGTCAACCAGCTGTTTAAACAATCTCCTAGCAATCAGGAACATTCCAATGACATCATTCACTGCTCAGCTGATTCTCCACAGTTTGTACTTTAGAAAGTCCCTCTCAAACACATGCAGTTAGAACTGTATCAAAGCAGTGACAGATCCTTTAAACATTCTGTTTAAACAGAAAAACACTCAACATTTCAAAACTTATTTACATTGTCACAATTAGGCATGCTGGCATACAGTACAATTTAATCTGAGAATATGTACAAATCTCCTGCCAGACATGCTAACAAAGATGACAGTGTTTTCAGTTGCTTCCCAATACCTATATAACAACACACAACATACCTCATACACTGGTGCAAAAGCACCATCAGGTAGCAAGTGAACTGTGGAAACTGCTAGAATTTACACACAACAGGTGTACACTGGCCTATAACAAGGTTGGTGCCCTCCATGCATTGGGCACCATCTCCTTTGCATAGCAGTCAGCAGGTCCCTGCTGCTGAAGGAAAATTCTCAGCATTTTTTGCCACAAAATGGCAATACGTTTTCTCCACTTTTAATTACTTATGATGCTTTCTGCTAAACATTGCACAATAGAGTACATCATTATACTGGACATGCTCATAAGAAGTACAGCAACTATTCGATGAACATCATCTACCCATCTCCAAAACATAAAATATTATGACACAGATCCTATGTCACTTTTCATTATCACTATGTAGCATTATACACATCAAAATCAGTTGAATAAGACATTCTTGCTTATTACCACTATTGTGAACAAAATAATAAAAGGGATATGCCATTGGATTTGAACATATGCAATGTACATCAAGTTCCTCTTGCCCTGTGCACCAAATGGTGGCACACAATAAATCATATCATGTCAGACAACAAAGAGTGAGGTAACCTGAGAATTGTGTTTGAATGAATATGGCTTCTAATAAAGGAAATAAAAACTGGCCTTTCCATTATTGATGGTAAACGTTTCTGGTAAGTCAAACTGTAAATATCCATTTTCTTGCAGAAGCTGATCCTGTCTGTTAGCATTATCTTACACACTCACTAGTTGCAACTGCTAGACTCAAACATCTGCCTGAGTGTATAGTCCATAGTGCTGTATAATACCCACTGATTCCACAGAAACAATCGTATCTGAATTGCCATGAAGCACACACTTGAAGGGTTACATCGGTATTGTGCTGGAATGGTTATGCCTCCCATAAAAGGCAGTCTGAGGGCTGAAAAATCTTTAACTATGTGTTTGTACAAGTATGAGTCTGCCATCTCACCATGTGTTGGGTAAGTCAGTCCTGTCTATTATTACTGTCTGACACACACACATACATTACCATATTCAAACTCCTGCCTATCTAACTTATTAGCATTTGTCATGGAATAAGTCATACGTAGAGATGTCAGAAAAGACACACTTGAAGGGATGACTTCAGTGGTGTGTTTGAAGTATCCATATCACACCTATTGATAAAGTCATTGATACCCAATTTCAGTTATATGTCATGCAAGCATGCAAGTTAGACATTGTTGGATTTGAACCCATGCCTACCTAGAGAGCAGTATATTAACTGCTTATGCTAGAGAAGACATAGTACAAGTGTCAAAAGTCACACAGGTTCATAGGTAAGTACTAGGCTATCTGCCCAAGGGCATTTATAAGCTTTGCCAGAGTGTGTTGGCTTTCGCCACCCCCTTAGATTAGTTCCCTGTGCCTCTGACCAACAGAGCCATTAGTTCCCTGCACCTCTGTCCAGCAGAGCCAGTGTAGTGATCCCCGGGGTAAATTTTCTGTTTCCCATCCACCCGTCAAGGTTTCTCTTGAAGAGTGCTAGTGAGGGGCTCTGCCTGATGTATATTGGAATCTTGTTCCAAAGCATGGGGAGTCTCTGGGTCAGGAATCTATCCCTCCAGCACGTCCTATTTATCATTATAATAAGGTTTATATCCCTAGAGCGTGTAGCTCTCAGGGATTTGGTTTTTTTTAGGCGGAGCATATCCATCAATTCTAGGTTGGACATGGCCTTGTATGTCAAGCAGATATCACCTCTGAGTAAGCAGTATGCAACCGAGTACAGCTGGAGTTTCTTTAGTCGGGCTGCATAGGTCATCTGTTTGAGGCCAGTAATCCTCTTGGTGAGGTACTTTTATGGTCTTTCCAGCTGTTGCAGGTGTCTTGTAAGGTACATCCCAAATGGGGCGTTGTATTCTATAATGGGTCTAATAAGTGATGAGTAGAGAGGCACAATAACCTCCTTTGTTCTGGATGTGAACCCTTTTGAGATTAGGTGGGCCACGTAGAAGGATTTTCTAACCACCTTGACAATATGATTATCAAAGGAGAGATTGCTATCTACTTGGGTCCCCAGATCCCTTATTACTTTTTCTGTATTTAGGGGACTACCACCTATGTGGTAGTTCGTGGGTACTTTGTTTTTTTCCAAAGGGGATGACTATGCACTTTTTTGCATTCAGCTTGAGCCCATGATTTTGACACCAGGTATCAGTCTCAGTGAGACCCTTCTGGAGGGTGTCTGTATCAGCTGGAGAATCAATTATGGCCCCCAGTTTGCAGTCGTTTGTGAACTTGGTCAGCCAAAGTCCTGAACTTGGTCAGCCAAAGTCCTCCTGTGCTTGCCTGTACCTCTGAGAAGTATATACCGAACAGGAGGGGTCCTAGGACTGAGTCCTGGGGGACGCCACTTGTAACTGGTTTAGAGTCAGACCTAGAGTCTGCAACTCTCACCGTGTGGGTTCTGTCCGTGAGCCAATTTGCAACCCATCTCGAGACGTAGGGGATAATGTTCAGGTTGGTGAGTTTGTCTATAATACCAGAATGGGGAATGATGTTAAAAGCCTTTGCAAGGTCTAGGTAGGCTGAGTGGACCTCCTTACCATCATCTAATGCCTTGGTAACTGTCTCAAAGAATTCCACCAGGTTTAGGAGGCATGATCTGCCCTTAACAAAGCCAAACTGGGTGGGGTCTAAAATCTGGAGGTTCCCAATGTCTCTGTTAATGGGTTCCATGATGATGCGCTCCATAGCCTTGCAGACCAGGCTAGTCAGGCTTATATGGCGATAGTTCCCAGGGTCCGTTGTGGCGCCACCTTTGTGGAGTGGGATAACTGTTGCTGTGCGCCACTCTGCTGGTACGCAGCCTGTAGAGATGCTGAGTTGAACAGTGTGTTTAGGTGAGGGGTTAGTTCATTTTGGAGCTCATGTAAGACACAGCCTGGGACACCATCTGGTCCCATTGAAGCTGTATTTTTAGCTTTGGATAGGGCTGTTTTAACCTGTGTATCAGTGATTGCCAGGGCCTTACATTCTTCTGGTATGGTTATGGGCCCTTTAGGGGGTGAGAGGGGTGTGAAGTTTGCACTAAACCTGTCTGTCAAAATGTTGGCAATATCAGTTGGTTCAGTGTATTTTGTGCTATTCTGCACCAGCTCAGAGCAGATCTGAGAGTTTCCACTTAGATTCTTGACATAGCTAAAGAACCCTTTATGGTTATCTTTGGAGTCCTTGGCAATTTTTCTTTCGAAGCTAGCCTTGGATGTTTTAATGAGGGATCATAGTTTCTTGCTGATACTGATCAGGGATCACATAACTAAAGGGATGTCTAAAACATTGTTTTGAATGTGTATGGATCTCCTAAAATGTAGTTTGAGGGCTCAAAATCCTTTAGACTTGTTAGTATTCATTTAGGTGTGAGTCAGCCATATCACGACCTGTAACTGTTGCTTTGTACACACCACATTTGAACTCCTGCTTATCTACTTACACACTCTAGAGTTGTGCATTAGCTGTGCTTGCACACAAGTCTGACTACAACTGTGAGCCACTTCACATTTAAATGGAAGACATCCATTCCAAGATGGCAGTCATCCTATAAACAGCCTCTCCATGCAGCTCCTATCACAAAAATTAAAATCGGTCTTTTAATCATCAAACTACAAAAGAAAACAGGAAAGTTTACCTAATAATCACATTTTAACAAGACACAGGCACAAAAAAGCAGCTTCAGATGTTTACTGAAGGAATAATTTTAATCCTTATCCTGACTGCTTCCAGAAAAGCATCCAACACGTGGAAAGACAGGCCTGAACAGGCACAACATAAATATAAAAACAAATAGCCTGCTATTGCTAAGGAGACATGTCCAAGGAAGCAGAGAATATGGAAACGCAAACCAGCAAGACTAAACTATCTGCAATAGCCTCCCCAGAGAAGAAGACCCTTCCTAAAAGGCAAAAAGTAAACAAACAGATAAATACAAGTAAATCTAATGTTAAACTGAGATCAGAAGTTACCTTCCACATGGACGACCTCAAAGAGACACTATTGCCACTTCGGAAAAGGATGCCTCCTCTAGATTTTTTGTCAAAATATTTTTTATTTGATTTTAAGATTAAAAGTTCTTACTTCATTTGGCAGGTGAATGCTATGCTATTTTTTGCTGGTTCAAGGGTTTGAGATTTTAAATTATTTGCTTTAGTAATTTAGCAATAGGCCATTTTTTTCTCATGTCCATTACTTTGGTGGAATAATCATTGTCATATCTAATACCATTTTGTTTACATTTCAGTGGGGCTTTCCTCAAACAGTTTTAAGGACAAGTTATTTATATGTAAGATAAAAATTGTATTATTATAGATCTTGGTGATGAAGATGGTGCTGAAACCATTTTCCCTATAGCTATATGAGCTCTTTCTAAACCAAATGAGACCCTCTTGTAGATCTAAAATCTCAGGTTTCCAAGAGGTAGTTTAAAAAGGAAATGATGTCCTCACCTTCACTTTTCTCAGGCATTCCAAAAATTCTGATGTTGTATGTTGTTTCCCCATTTTCTAAGTCATCTACTTTGTTCAAAAGCCAAGAGTCTTGTTTAAGAAGGAAATTAGTCTGGAATTCTTATTTTTCCTTGGGTCTTCCATCAATGTCATTTAAGGAAGTTTTGATATCTGTTATTCTAGTTTAATGTTACTGAAGCAGTTCTTTTAAGACATTAGTTTGTTTTTGACAGTTTTCCTTAATATTTTCTATATTCCCATGAAAACCATCCATTTTTAAAGACAGTTCTACAAGAGTAGAAGTCACCGGCTGCAATTCCCTCTTCAGAGATGTATCAGAGTGGGAATTCTTAGAGCTGTTCCCATGACAACCATCCATTTTAAAGACAGTTCTTGAAGAGTAGAAGTCACCGGCTGCAATTCCCTCTTCAGAGATGTATCAGAGTGGGAATTCTTAGAGCTGCTCATTTTATTTTTCATGAAATCTCCAAATTAATTTGACAGGAACATTTTAGTGTAGATCCACCAAAGTAATACATTTTAAAGACTAGACTCATCAATAATATTTGAAAAGTCATTTCAAAAGCTTATTTATTTTTCCTGTATTTAATATTAGTTTTATAGAGCTCAAATGATCGCTGCTTTCAGTTGGCCATCTTGGCTCCACCCCCAGTAATGGCTGTATTTGAACACCTGCTTATCTAAGGTCATGATTTAGAGAACAGTGTATTACCTAATTATGCCACAGGAAAAGTCTAGCTACAATGTAAGAGAACACACATTTGAAGGATGACATCATCACTGTGTTGCAAGGCATATGTATGACCTAAAATAGAAAGCAACAGTTGGAAGATTCCTCCCCCTGTGTAAATCTCACCTCTAAGAGAAAGTAGATGTATATAAAAGTTTTTATTCTTTATTCTTAAATTATTCGTTATTATTCATGGATATAAGTGAATGTGTCTTTAAATAGGTATTTTTGGTTTGATACTATTTGATTGGATTTTTTGGATCATGTGGGATGCATTGGGACTATTTAAACATTTTTTGTAACATGAATTGTCATTTTCTGACGAAGTTCATAGAAATTAAAAGTGGACGAAACGCGTAAATACTTGGCTCAGAGAACCTTTGTCAAATACAGTGGTTGTGTGTTTGTTCCAAAGTTTATTTGTTTCATCAGTTTTCAACACATCACATATGTTGGGTATGCACATCCTTTTTGTTGGTATTTGCTGATACACTCAAACAAGTTACAATTGTTGGATCTGAACAACTGCCTCAACCCACCTTCTAATGAACATTGTATTAACTGCTGATACCACAGGATATATCTTATTACAAGTGTCTGACAGCAAATACATGTACTTTACTTGACATATGTTTAGCTGACTGTGCAATGTAGTGTGACAGACAGGCAGAGAAAACATCAATGTGTTGCTCATAACTCATATCATGCAGTAGCAGTGACTCATACATCACATAATTCACATTAGTTATATCATTCTCAAAATACCACAATTCTGAAACTCTGAAAACAGATGCCCAGACTCTCGAGATTGCAGAATCTCAAAATATAAAAAAACTACAACAAAAAAACACTAATAACGTTTATGCATCCCCCAACACCCCCAGCAACTTAAATATATCAACTCGAGATCACACTACAGTGGATAGAATGGCAAAGTTCCCATTCCGCACCATACGGCAATCCCAATGCACAGTATTTGAGTTTCTGCAATCTCGAGATTCAGGCCTATATCACGTTGTCGAACCCTTAAAAGTTTGAATGTCATATGGTCGACACCACATGATCAAACTTTTAAAAATTTGAACGTTTCAATGGAGATCTCCTTACAGTGCAGAATGGGAAGATTTCCCTTTTCTGCACTGTAGTGTGATCTCAAAGTTGGTATATTTAAAGAATGGGGGGTGTGGGGGGAGCAGGGGGCTTGCCCCCTGCTTAAACTGTTCAGGTAGGTTCTTACTTTGGTTTATATTTTTTATTACATGTTCAAACTTTTAAAAGTTTGATCATGTGGTGTCGACCATATGACGTTCGAACTTTTAAAAATTCGATTATGTAATATAGACGCCGAGATTCTGGGCATCAGTATTCAGAGTCTTGGGATTGTGGAATTTTGAGATTTAGTAATGAACCCATTATTCTACCTGACATGACTGAAAGCTCACATGGTTCATTTGAGTTTTTGATTGACATAGCCTCCCCTCCTCCCCACACCTTTTAGACCTGCTATTGAGTATATATAGGTAAGGGGGGTGGGGGGGATTCCCCCTCTAAAATTCATGTCAATCAAATTGAACATGTGACATGTCACAAGCTCAGTCGTCAGGTAGAATATATCTATATATATCATATATATATATATATATATATATATATATATATATATATATATATATATATATATATATATAAGATAACTGCAATTCTCATTGATTAGTCATAAATCTGCATTTATTAGCAGCTAATAACTTTTGAATGCATGTCATTGTTTTCCTGTATACCTTTGCTTTTACTCTTTATTGACTACAATTTTGCATTTATTTGTTTACAATCCTTATGAATGCCTGTTAATGTCTTCCTGTATACCTTGTTACCTTACTGCTGCTTAAAATCACTTCCATCTACATTTTACAGCTCGGGCCTTGCCCACCCTGCCTTAAAACCCCTGAAAATACCCTCCTGAACTCTCTGGCCAGGAACCGACTCCATCAACCTATCAACCCACACCTATAAGGCCTCACTGTTCTCAGAGTGCTCCCAATTCAAGGATTCAAGAAAGTATGTGTACTGTTGTAACTCTGTGCTGTTTTTAGTTGATTCTACGAGGTCGCAGTATGCTTCCCTCCCAGACTAGCCAGCAGCCTTTACCCCCCCCCCCTCTTCACTGCTTGCTCTCCTAGCTCTTCCCTTAATTTCAACACCCTTCTCTGATGCTTCTGTTCTCCCTCTACCTCTTACTACCTTCCAATTACGTTTCCCTCTCCTCCTTATCTTCCCTTCTACAGCCCTCTAACACCCCTTCCTTTCTGCTGTCCTGGACTCCCAGTCATCCTTTGCTACATACTCAGCCTTCCTCTATTCCCTTTCTGAAGCCTTTTTCTGTCTCCCTCTGTCTTCTCCTTTGCAGCTACCCCTAACTCCTTTTCTCCGCAGCTCTCTCACACTCCTCCGCTCTCCTTCACTTACCTTTCCCATTTTTATATTCTTTGCTAAACTTGCTAAACTTACCTTCTGACTACTCACATTTTCCTGATTGTCTTCCTCAATTTCTCCTCCTCTGTCTCATCCCGCTCCGTTCGCCCTTCGGGCTCACTCCGCTCCCCTACCCTGCCCCCAAATCCCACACATCCCCAGCACCTCTACATTTATACCTCACCTACTCTTCCCTCTAATTATTTCAGCCAGTCTCAGTCTTACCCCCACACCGTCTATCCCCACCTCAATTAACCAATTCCTATCCCTTCCTCTTAAATCCCTGCCCACTCATTCTCCCCCCTTTTTCTCTCAGCACCTAACCTCACACTCTCCTCTCCTAACTTTATATCTCCTTCCTCTCCATTACCTTCTCTCGTCTACCACTCATGTTTCCTTTCTTATTACTCCCTTCCTCACCTCACCTATTTAAAACATGCCCTCCCAAATTCTCTATTCCCTCAGACTCCCTTTCTCTCTTCTCGTCTTTCTTATTCCTCTCCACCACTCTACTTCATACTGCTTTCAAACTCTAAAAATCCTTTTAATCCATAAAAACAGTGGGTAGCAGTAAGCGCTTCAAGGTGGGTGCAACTCAGACAATGAACACACCCACACACACACCACACAAAGTTTAAATACCAAAAGTCAAATTAACCAATTAATTTAATTGACAATTATTATTTAAAGAAAAAGAAAGAACAACCTAGTAACTACACAGCTGGTCTTGTTAAGAAATATATATATAATATGACAGCTAATTGCAGCATATATCAAAAAATCTTTTTTGCTTTCAAACTCACCCATACCTACCTATTAATCACACAACCACTCTTACTCCCCCACATCCTCTCCTACTCTCTCACTTCCACCTCATTTCCCCCTCCCTCATCACAATAAACCTTCTACACCTCTTCCATCCTAAAATACTCTCCTCCTCATCAAAAAGCTTCAGTCTTACATTTCCACTAACCCCAAACTTCCTCCTATCCTCCAAACTTTAAAGACAAAGTTCTCATGTAATTGCCTGGCCTTATCTGGGGACATTCACCCAAACCCTGGCCCCTGCCTCAGCTCAAACTCATTCCCTCCTTCACCCTACTCCCCCACTTTAAATAAGCCTCTCCCTTCTTCCCTCCTCCTTCTCACATCCCCTCTCTCAGCTCCCTTAAGGTCTTCACTATCAATGCCCGGAGCCTTAACAAAATTCACTATGCTCATGCATGGATTAATCACAACCAACCTGACATCTTAGCCATCTCTGAAACCTGGCTAAAACCCCATATCTCTGACTCTGAAATCTTACCTCCAGGTTTCAACATCCTCAGAAGTGACCGTTTAAATAAAAAAGGTGGAGGCTCTGCCCTAATCTACTCTAACCTGCTCTCCATAATCCCCCTGCAAATCCCAATCCCCCTATTCAAAAACACTGAAATTACCGCAGGTCTGCTCCAACTCAATAAACATAAAAATATCTGCTTCATCTCCCTATACATCTCCCCAGGCGATAATATCTCTACCCTTGAGAATATTCTCCACTGGGCCTCATCTGAAATAAAATATGAAACATTTATTCTAGGCGACGTCAACATTGATTGAAACAAAATCAACAGACCTTCCCCCTCCTTAGCTATCAACCTCTTCACCTTCTCCCAAGTAATCCATTCTACCACCAGACCTAACAAAAAACACCCCCAGGATCCATCATAGATTGGATCTTACTTTCCAATCCTAACAAAATCTCTCTGTCTGGAACTATCCCTGACACATTTAGTGACCATCTCCCTGCCTTTATTCATCGCTCAGCTAACCCCTCACAATACCAGCATCATTACATCCAAACTCACAACCTTAGTAATTTCAACCCCTCTACTTTCTCCAACATCCTCAAACAAATTAATTGGCAAATCCTTCACACTCTCTCCCTTGATGACGCTGTAGAACATTTTAACTCCATCTTCCTAAACACCCTTAACTCCCTAGCCCCCCTAAGAAACAAACAAATCAAAGCCAATTCTGCTCCTTGGTTAACCAAAGAAACTAAACACACTATGCAACTCACAGATAAATCCTGGAAGCTCTATCAGAAAAGTAAAATGTCTTCCGCTTTGCTCCAATATACCCAACTCTGCAACCAAGTAAAAAAACTAATCACGTGGGATAAAAGAAAAATATTACAACAAACTTCATTCCAATAATAATAATAACCCAAAAGAATTCTGGAAATCTATTAACTCTCTTCTCCATCCTGGCTCAAGAAATAACCCCTGCCCTGGCCCTAGTTTAACAGACAATGAACTGAGCTCTCTCTTCAACTCCTTCTTCACAGATTCTATAGCCAAGCTAACCAATACTTTCCCTGACATCAATCCTTCCACCTTCCTCATTTCTTCTAATGACTGTCGCCCTAATTTCCAACTCAAACCAGATTCCACATGTATAAAAAAGCTCTTATCCAAACTAAAGCCTTGTTCTAATGCCCCCGACAACATTCCTTCCTCCTTCCTCAAATGCGCAGCCGAAAGAATTGCTCTCCCAATAAGCATCCTGATTAACCGATCATTAAAAGTCATACGTACCCAAACTTTGGCACTCTGCCTACATTCTACCACTTCATAAAGGAGGTAAAAACAACTCCATTTCTAAATTCCGCCCCATAGCCCTCCTCTCTCCAATTTCTAAAATTCTAGAGAAATGTGTCCACTGCCAACTTTTACCCTACTTAACTCAGAATCAGTTACTTACACCCACCCAACACGGGTTCCGTCCCGGTAACTGCCCTACTTTCCTTCTTAGAAACAGTTAATCAAGCCCAAAATTCCAGACATCTTGTATCCACAGTTCTTCTAGATCTGTCTAAAGCCTTTGACACCATCTCCCATACACACCTTCTCTTCCATCTCTCCAACCTTAATCTCTCCACTGATACTCTATCCTGGTTCTCCAGTTACCTCTCTGACAGATCTCAGGCTGTCAGATGGAAGAACTCTACCTCCACCTTTTTACCCACCCCTACTGGAGTCCCTCAGGGATCCATCCTTGGTCCCATACTTTTCAACATCTTCATAAACAACATCTTCATAAACAACCTTCACTCGGCTCTACCCAATACTTCGGTCATCCAATACGCCGATGATTCTACCTTAGTCTGTACCGCCCCTAACTTTTCTGAACTTCTCATTAAAACACAAACAGCTTTTTCTACTACTGAAAACTGGATGCACCAAAACCATCTCTCCCTCAATTTCAATAAATCGAAAATACTAATATTTCTCCCTACCAAGGTATCCTCCTTTGACAAAAACATTTTCAAGATCCTCAGCCAAACCAACACCCCTATAGAAGTGGTCCCCTCGGCTAAACTCCTTGGCATAACCATTGACGAACACCTCAAATTCGACCTCCACATACAACAAAACATAAAAAAAAACCACCAAAAGTTAGGTATGCTCTACAGGAATAACCTATTTCTCTCAAAATACTCTAGGCAATCCCTTGCTACCTCCTACCTCCTTCCCTCTCTACTTTATGGTGCCCCTCTTCTAACTAATCTGTCTGCCTCCCTTACCTCTAAACTTGAAACTTGCTATAATAAAATCTCTAAATTTGCCACTAATTCCAAAACTTCAACTCACCACTGCCTCTCCCTTC
>NC_056747.1:1343025236-1343109577 GCF_019279795.1 Protopterus annectens
CAGGATTCAATAAAATCTGTGTAGGCTCCATGGAATGTACCAGTGCATATTTATCATGGCGCACTGCCGACACAGATCACAGTAACATGGATATTGAATCTGTGTAACAGTAGTGTAGTGTCCTGTGGATGTGGATTGTCCAGGGAAGTCTTCAACAGATGTTATGTACAGGGTAAGAATCCCTGTAATGTATCTTGCTAGTGTTGTTATGTGTATGACTGAATAATTACTGTTTTAATTGTGTCTATATTACATAATCGAGCTTTTAAAAGTTCGAACATCATATGGTCGACACCATATGATCGAACTCTTAGACATTAGCCTAGTAACCTCCTATGATCCTATGAATCCACAAATTTGTCACATAGTTTCCACCTGTGTCCCTCACAGACAAGGGTGTCAGGTGCTGACTGAGGTTTCTTTTTTCTATATTACATAATCGAACTTTTAAAAGGTCGAACGTCATATGGTTGACACCATTTGATATAACTTTTAAAAGTTCGAAAATGTAATAAAAAAAATAAACCAAAGAAAAAACCTACCTGACCAGTTCTAGTAGGGGGGCAAGCCTCCCTGCACCCCTAACACCCCCGCTCTTTAAACATACCAACTCCAAGATCGCACTATAGTGCAGAAAAGGGAAATCTTCCCATTCTGTGCTGTGCAGAGAGCTCCGTTGAAATTTTCGAACTGTTAAAAGTTCGATCATATGGTGTCGACCATATGACGTTCTACAGTGTGACAGACCCTTTTCATTTCCTAAGTTCGATCATATGGTGTCGACCATATGACGTTCTACAGTGTGACGGACCCTTTTCATTTCCTAAGTTCGATCATATGGTGTCGACCATATGACGTTCTACAGTGTGACGGACCCTTTTCATTTCCTAAGTTCGATCACATGGTGTCGACCATATGACGTTCTACAGTGTGACGGACCCTTTTCATTTCCTAAGTTCGATCATATGGTGTCGACCATATGACGTTCTACAATGTGACGGACCCTTTTCATTTCCTAATTTTTTTAATGCCCGTTTGTGTGGTGTGGCATGGAGTGCAGCAGTGCTGAGATGCACTTACATCTACACAGCTGACACCTGCTAGATATCTAAAAATAGAAACCACATGCAATTAATTATTATATCTGTTTTTACTTTTATTAACTGCCCGTTTGCATGGCATGGCACAGAGTGTAGCAAAGCCAAGGTATGCTTACACATACAGACCTGACACCTGCCAGACGTATAAAAATAGAAACCATATATGATTAATTATTTATTTCTAGTTATGTTTAAGCGATCTGCATGCTGTGGCATGGTGCTTAGCAACATTAACAGGTAGCTTAGTAGTACCACATGCTCCAGGGAGCTCAACCTCATTACCATAATCAACAAAACATGCTGGAGGGACAGGTTCATAACCCAGAGACTGCCCATGTTCTGGAATAGACATCCCATACGTGTCAAGCAGAGCACTTCATTGGCCCTTTTCAAGAGAAATCTTGATGAGCGTATGGGAAATAGAATGTTCATCCCGGGGATCACTCCAGTGGTGCTACTTGATAGAGGTACCAGCAACTAACGACGGCATGACACCAGGGTAGTTCTATGGGCTAGGCTTATAAAGGCTCCAGCACCATTGGCCTAGTACACACCTATGAAGCTATATGTGAAGGTATACTAATTTACATAATATCCAAGTAGCTAAATGGGTAGAATCAAGGCCTAAAGCTTAGTAGGTCATGGGTTCGAGTCCCTAGCAGTCATACCTTTTTTGTAATGTAAGTGAATGTTTTGCTTAATTTAAAAATGACGTTGTTACATTTGTAAGAGCTGTGCTCTGCTAACCACTGCTTAAACATGGTTAATGCCTAGTACAGTTTGTGTGTTGCTATGCTTCGCTAAAAACCACAGCTGTATGAGTTTACATGATGCTAAGCAGGTTTGCATGATACTAAGCAACGCGGCACATTTTTGAATGTAGCAGTATGAAGTGCAAGGGCAGGAAAACAGTCTATAAGGCCAATAGGTGGGAATTCTGCAAAATTTGTTGCAGTTTTACTACATGTTGGTATGCCAGGCAGCATTGAAGACGGTACACACTTTCAGGTGCAGAGGTGGGGTGTGCAGGAGTCCAGAGTGTTTGTTGGGCTCCTGGTACAGAATTATGAACATAGGGTGTTACAGGGTGATTATCAGGGTTCAGAATGTAAGGCTGAGGCCTGGAATCCATTGACCAGGACTCTTACCAGTGCTACTGGTATCCCCTGCACTGGTGAGCAGTATGTTCACCACTATGATGACATGAAGCGATGGAAGAGGGCAACTTTGGACACCTGGGTCCAAGACACCAGGGATGGACATGCCCCACACATATGTAAGTATTTCTGCAACTACTTTACTAAAATACAAGCTGAATCTGTACAAAAGTATTATGCATAATGGTGTGCTTCTCTTCCAACAGCTGCAGCTGAGAGGACTCACAACATGCAATCTCATGCTGGGTGCCCGATAAGGATGTGCCGTGAGTGTGGTAAGTACGGACATTTTATAACTGTAGTGCAATAAATAAACAAACAAGCTGTAGTACAATAAACAATAGCTAATAAACAATACCAATAACAGTAAGCAATAAGGTGTAAAGCAGGAATGTGGTGTCATGACATAATTGCAGTAAAGCTGTATGCATTGCATGTCTATTGTAATGTTGCTGCAGTCGACTGTTAAACTGCAATAAGTCAAAGTCAAAAGTCAAAGTAAACTTTGTCATTCAGAAATCACACAAGTGTAAAAGCTGAACAAAATTCCGTATCTCTAGACTGAATGTGCAGACAATATATAGACTGTTTTCACAGACATTTACACATGTAACACCTAGCTATTACATCACAGGCATGCAGGTAGACAGACTAATATTGCACATAATTAGAAACACATTTTAACACTTTTTGAACTGAACACTTACTTGTATGAGACTTTAGTATTGCACAGGTACTTGGTTAAGACACTGCATTGATCCTTGCACAGAGAGAGACATTGAGTATTGCACTGTGAACAGTATTGCACTATGGACCTTAGAGTATTGGACTATGGTTAATTTATGAATTTTCATGTATTGCACTGAAAGAAGAGATATTTTACTGCACTGCTACTGCCTGAGATGGCCTATAAGTTACAGTAATGGTGAATATTGCACTAAGTATTGGGTGAGACTGGTAACCAGGTTCTTGCACAAGTTGAGACAGATACTACTGACCCAGTTGGACATCATGGAGTGTAGTGGTTATTAGAGTTCCACAGCCTGATGACATCCGGGAAGAAGCTGTTCCTGAATCTAGTAGTTCTGCAATGTATGCTTTGGAAGCGTTTTCCGGATGACAGATGCAGGAACAGTCTGTAAGCAGGATGAGTGCAGTCTTTAATTACTCCTCTGGATCTGCTGAGACATCTGGATAAGTACAAGTCATGGATAGGTGGTAAGGTGGTCTTAATGATCCTGTCGGCTGTCTTCACCACTCTCTGGAGGGATTTGCGCTCAGAGGTAGAGCAGCTTCTATACCATACTACGAGGTTGTTCATCAGGATGCTTTCTATAACTGTGGAATGCAAAAGTAATTGCCTGATAAATGTATTGCACAACCCACAGTACAGTTCAAAGCTGTCTCCAGGCCACTTCCAGTCACATCATGCTGTCTTTTTCTCCCACTCCAGGAAAAAAGTATGTGGAAAAGGCAGCCCACTTTATGGGCAGAGATCATGTCGTGTGTATAATTCACAGATATTTAGCAGCAATACCAATAAAATAAAGTGCAAAGCAGGATTGTAGTGTCACAATTAAATGTAGCTAAATACTTGCAGTAGGGCTGTATTCATTGCATGTCTGTTCTAAGTTGCTGCAGTTATTTGTTACATTATTTGCAGGTGTCTCCTGCAGTCACAGCTCCTGGGTTCTATTCCCATGACTGCCAACTAAGACATGATGGCTGTCTAGTCTACTTAATGTACACAAACATACCTCTCAACTGTTACAATTTTTTGTAATGTAAATACAACCATCCAATCTGTCTGGTCCATTATTAGCAGATAAATGATTACCTGGACTGCAATGTATTTTCAAATCCTTTCACAGAACACGTTTGTAGTCATGTATGTGCACATTATGTAAAACAGTTCCATGTAGTTGTGTACCTGCATTTGTTAGTGATTGGCCCACACTGTCCCATGTTAACAGCTTGAGAGGTATGTACGTGGTACATCATCTACAGAAGAATTGCAGTCACTGTACTCACAATTGACACTGCGCACCTGTAGAATTATGTACTAGCAGTCTTTTTAGGAATATCATCTGTGATGTCATTAATGGTATGTTTTTATCTCTCTCCCCACCCTTTATCTTCTTTGATTTATTAATGTTATTTATTATTATGATTTAATATTAATATATTCTGTTAAATTGTTTTGTTAGCCTTATGGGTTATTTCATACTGGCTTGCTGTTAACATACTTACTGTTATATTATTTAATGTTGTTTTCTACAAAATATAGCTTAACATGTATTTGGATTAATCAATATTATGCTCCATTATGTTAATACTAACATTGGTTTGGTTATTACTAACCTTAACTTATTGTTATAACTAATTTGCTGCAGTGCATCATGGTAGGCCAGGTCCAGGTGACCACCTACCTTGCCTCCTCCGACTGTGGCACTGGGGCCCATGTCTGGGACCTAGCCTGGTGGTGCCCCCTCTGCTGCCCCTGCACTACCTGCTGCATCAGATAGTTCTACCCCTCAGGATGAGGCTCGTCGCCCCTCTGGGAGCGGTGGTAGAAGAGAAATTGTCACCCGTGATGAACTGCCAGGTTTGGTGCACAGGATCATGTACTGTGGGTTTGGACACCACCAGAACTAGAAGGAGAGCATGCTGACCACTCAGGTGGGGCAGGCTCGCCCTGGAGCCCAGCCTCCACCACTGCCACCCCCGCAGCAATAACAGTGCAATGTTGACAGTCCCATGGGTGAGGACTTGAGTCACACTGCTACATTGTGGAGGCACATGAGACTGCGATTCCACAATACCCTCCCCATCCAAGGTGTTCACCCCCTCTTGTGTCATACACCACCCTTGTCTGCTGTCCTGTCAGTCTGCAAAACCTTCCTCACCTACCTAACTTACCTCCCCCACACATGCCTATGTCCCTTCCCCAACATTCCACTCACCTTAAAAAAATGGGCACCTATCCCCAAAAATACTGTCCCATACATAGCTCTCCATTTTGCACGTGTCCACTAGACACATGTAATTTGTCCAACTGGCTTGACAATGCACTTATGTTGCCTTCATCCCTCTCTGGAGGTGAGAGTCCAAATTCATCCACAAATTCTGTCAAAGTGCACAGTTGTTGTTGTACAAGAAATGGATAGCTCTGGCTCTTTCCCACACCCTTCCTGCACATACCTGCCTGCCTTTCACTATGCCCCCCCCCACTTGCACCCCATTTCCCCACTTTCCTATCTCTCCATTTTTCTTTTGTTTAAAAATGTTTTGCATGACCTTGCAGAATGCAGCAAATCACTCAGGATTGCTCAGTTAAATTAAGCTATATTGATAAATGTGTTTTAAATGATAATAAACATGTATAAAATAAACACCTGTCTCCTAGTTCAAACCCAAGACCATTGCACCTGTAAATCCCTGCAACAGCATGCCACGCCAGACAGCTGTTAAGTAAAACAGGTGGTTTAAGCAAAATATAGTAAGTGCAAGTTGCAGTCATTCATCGAGTTTAAGCAGAGTTGTGTATCATGCCATGCCGCGCACACTTGCTTAATGAGTAATGGAAAAAATGGGAGTGTAACTTGGAGTCTGGCGCACCACTAGAGAGCCAGACACGGAATAATGGCTGTTAGTGAGTTCTCTAATAGCAGGTAAATGTCCACGTTTACCAGCAACATTTAGAAATACACCAATAATGACAACATACACGCTCAGCTGGGACTCTGGTGAAGAAATACATCCATATAAAGCTATTCACATAATGATGTATGTAAAAACGTATGTCACAGCCTGTATGTGTCCACTTATATCTTGATAAATACACTTGTTGTAACAGTGACTGAGTAGCTGTGCAAACAGTAAGTTTTGGCACACACAGTCCTGGGTTCAAATCCAGTGGTGTGTAGCATTTAAATTGCATTATTATGAAGTCAGCAATTAATGACCGAGTCATACACTCTTTATCCACAAAATGCATTTCCAAATGAAATGTCTGTTTTTCACTGATGGAAGTCACGAGCATGAAGATAGGGATACACTTCTCATATTCCCTATAGCAATACTATAAGTGCATGAAGTGTCAGGTCATGCATTAATATGCATTCACACAGGATTTTAAATTAGGTGATAGAAATGAGACCCACTAATATCAGAGTGTCACACCCAATCCTTTCATAATCACATTACAGATTAGCACAGCTGCACAACTAACATACACATACGATGTCTCTGCTAGTAACAAGGACTGCCAGCATACATGTTCCAAATGAGTAGAAGACTGTAACACATGGCCTGACAGTTGCCCAAATGGTTGATTTCATGTTATATTTACCCCCTGTGTTGCTCAAGGAAACAAACATGTTGCCTTGTACTCTGTTAGTGATACCATTCCCTAATGCCTTAATTTGAGTGGAAGGGGTACCGTCACTCTGGCTCTGCCTCTACAACATGGCTGACACCTCCGTCAGTTACTCCTACAGCTAGTTGTCCTCCAAAATGTTCACACTTGTGCCTATGCCTATTACCTGCAGCAACAGATGTAGCTTGTAGCATACATATCTCTATGTAAAGGTGTCTGCTGCAGACCTTCCCTCTGTGATGACATAATCTCTTAAGCCCAGTAATGTCCAGCACAGCATATCAGAAAGGGCTTCTAATCTACATGTAGGCATTATATCTTGTTCAGTGGTTGCATGTCATTGGCTGATTATACTGCAAATCAGCAGGCTTGGCTGCAATTAGCATCTCAGTACCACAGATTGGTTAAGAGGCAGTCACCTGCTAATGAGAAGCAAGTTAAAAAGGCAAACAGCTGGATATGGGGACCCAGTCTGTATGTATAGTGATAGTGCTTCCTAGTAGGGAGAAGTGCTAGGCTGTTTCAGTCATTTTTATTAGCAGTGGCAGAAACACATAGCTACTACGCCAATGGTAAAACACACGGCAACGTAAATGAGGTGCACGTTGTAGATGCACAAATAAACTAGTCCAGCTCAGACCAGCCCAGCTCACCCAATCCATCCAAACGCATTTACGCCCATTTAGAGAGGCATATGTGTGCAGCAATGCAACTGATAGAAGTAGACACCTCTGACACTTAACAGCTTTGTAAACAAGCACAAAGTTATGCCATTTACCCTCAGTCTACCATTGTGTGCTCCGTCAAATTGTATTTTCTTCAAACAGTATAGGGAAATCATAGACTTACTGAAATAATTTCTACAGAACATTAATACTGAAAAATAAGTGCAAAAAGGCAACATACAGTTCCATATTTTAAGTGCAACCTCATTTTTTTAGCTGTAAGACCCAAAAGCCATTATAAATTTCATAGTGTGGAATACTGCATGGAGCCAGTGCTGGCTTTTGCCAATATCATTGGCAAAGAATTGTTTAATGGTCACTACAAGGTGACTTGGACTTTATTACACACATTAACCTGCTCCCTGACATACCCTCACACCTAATGTATGCATCTATTTTTGTCAGTACTGCAGCAAGTGAAAATACAACACAGGCATTATGGGTAAACAGAATTATTGCAGCAAGATGTATTTCTATCACACGTCTCTATTTCTGTAGGGCAGTGCCAGTTAGGGACAACATTTCCTGAAAGAATTATGTAACGATGGCAAATGTGATGTTATCACTTTAGGAACTACACAGGACAGGATGATGCAGCAGAAGGGGACATCACACAGGAGAGATAATGTTAGAAAAGTATCAGAATCTTATGGAGTCAGACTGATATAAACATTGCTGGGAAAGGGATCACACTTCGGCACAGTGTAGGAAAAGAGTTAATGACTTGGCGGGACATGTCTGGGCAAATATTAGGCAGAATATGATTGCCAGTGGCATTACTGGTGGTGGTCCTTCCATACTCTACTAGTGGTGGCCCTTCCATACTCCAGCCTACAAGAGTGTTGACTTTAATGCTGAGGGGGATGCTGCTGAAATACTCAGAGTTGGTGTTGACACCAGTTACTTCCAGAGCACTACAGCAACTGCAGTCATTCAGTGTGGAAGGTTAGTAGACAGATACTTTTGCTATTATATGCTGTGAGCACTACTCATGACACCCATGTAAATATAACCCCATAACATTTGTCATCATAAGGCGGCATGACCATGTAAGCTGTGCCACAAACTCAGCACTCACTGTATGGTAAGTGTGACCAATATATTTTTCCTGAATAAGTCATTAATTACACCAGTCACAGGTCTCAGTAAATGTATCACCACATATTTCTTCACAGGATCAACACCAAAAACAAACCATTTCTTGTGATTTAGCACAGCAAGATAATGCCAACAGCATAATGGCTGCTGTGATGATGTCATAACTCTCAAATTCAAGATCCATCTAAAGGGCAGTGCCACAAAGTTGCAAAGTGTACTGGCCAGGTACCACATCAGATGGATAACTCCACTTGCCTTGACATGAGCTGAAACACTCAGCAAAACCAGGACATGAGTAGAGGGAAGGGGACACCATGTAGCTCAAAACAGTTTCATGTCAGCAGCCTAAACACCTTGATGAGGATGCAAACCACTGCCATGCCTGCAAAAAGTGGCATATGGTGAAGATGTCTTTCCTAGTTAGCTCCACAGACATGCAAAGCCTTGGCTGCCTAGCAACAGACATACTTTGACATAGTTCAGGCACAGGTCACTGCCACAGAGGGTCAAGTAGAAATGGTTAGGGTACTGCAGGATCTGTGTCAGGAAAGTACAGTTGTGTATACCTACCATAAATGTAGATGTTAGAGTATCTTCACTGTTGCAGTCATAACTGTAGGGTACTCCTGCCGGCAGGCAGCCCGAGGTCGGACAGAATATCAAAGTCTGGGTTCGGCGTCGGCTGTATCAGCAAGAACCCTGACGTCAGAACGCATGGGTATAAAGCTGATAGCCGACGCCATCTTCTCCAGCCTTTCTTGCCCCTGATGTCAGAAGCCCCCATAAAACCAAAAGGTGTCCCAAGGGAAACACAAATACACCAGAAAGGTTGTTGGAAAGGAAACAAAGTAAGCAAAAAAGAAACAAGAGAGGGGTCTGGAGGGAGGGAAACACCGACTGCAACAGTGAAGACACTCGAACATCTACATTTTATGGTAGGTATACACAACTGTACTATGTTCTTCGTGTTTCACTGTTGCAGTCATAACTGTAGGGTAGAATCCCAAAGCTGAGAACACGGGAGGAGGTTATGAAGAAGAAGGAGCAGCTAGAAGACCCTGCAAAACAGCAGAGGCAAAGCCTGCCCTAGACTTAGAGTACAAAGGGAGGTTATAGTGCTTGGAAAAGGTATGCACAGAGCTCCAAGTAGCAGCCTCCAGAATGTCCTTGGTAGGAACTCCTCTGAGGAAGGCTGCTGAAGTAGCAGCTGCTCTAGTAGAATGAGTCCTGACAGTACCCGGAATCTGTTTTCCATAAAAAGAGTAACAATATCTTATTCCATGAGCAATCCATTTGGAAATAGTTTGCTTAGAAATAGCTTTACCTAGAGAACTGGAAGCAAA
The DNA here is from genome assembly GCF_019279795.1 of Protopterus annectens. Classification (NCBI taxonomy): domain Eukaryota; kingdom Metazoa; phylum Chordata; order Ceratodontiformes; family Protopteridae; genus Protopterus; species Protopterus annectens. Next base: position 1,343,035,038 of record NC_056747.1, read on the forward strand.
TGAGATAAGCAATTGATCTGATTTTCTGAAATCTTTAGTTTTGTCCAGGTAAAAGCGTGGTTGCCTGTGTCGTCCAATGAATGCAAAATCCTTTCCCCCTTATTTTGGGGTTTTGGGAAAAAGGTAGGAAGGTGAATAGTCTGATTTAGAGCCACTCTAGAAACTACCTTAGGCATAAACGTAGGATTGGTCCTCAAGGAAACTCTGTCCTGATGGAAGATGAGGTATGGTTCCACAGCCATGAGGGCTTGCAACTCAGACACCCTTCTGGCAGAAGTCAAGGCCAACAAGATAGCTGTCTTCCAGGATAAGAACTAAATATCCGCAGAGGCAGCAGGCTCAAAAGGAGGCAAAGTAAGCTTTTCCAAGACATAGTTGAGATCCCAAGGAGGGACAGGAGGAGATCTAGGTCGTCTTAAATTCTTAGCTCCTCTCAGAAATTGTCTAACCAGCTGGTGGGAAAAAATGGGAGGATCACAATTGAAATGAGCCGAAATAGCAGAGGCATGAATTTTAATGGAAGAAAAGGAAAGACCTTTAATCAAAAGGTCTGACAGATAAAGTAAAATAGATGAGATATCAGGTATTAAAGGATCAGAGCCACGATCCTGCATCCAAATACAAAATCTTTTCCATTTAGAAGCATAAGATTTCCTTGTACTAGGAAGCCTAGCTTCCAAAAGAATATCCAAAACTTGTTTAGGAAGAGAAGAAGGAATCAATTGCCTTTGATGAGCCAAGCTGCCAGGCAGAGAGTCTTGATTTGAGAGTGAAATACCTGACCCTGATGCTGGGACAGTAGAGAATGGGTCAGAGGAAGACTCCCAAGGGGGTTCCAAGCAAAGGTGCAGTAGAGTAGGGTACCAAAACTGACGAGGCCAATTCGGAGTTATCAAAATGATCAGTCTGGGTTTGTCCAGCTTTATCTTTAGCAATACCCGAGGCAGAAGAGGAAGAGGAGGGAAGGCATATCCCGAAAGATTCCTCCAGCTGAAGGGCAGGGCATCCACTTTCCAAGCTGTCTTGTGGAAGGACCTGGTGCAAAAGAGAGGCAACTGATGGTTGAGATGGGATGCAAACAGATCTATCTGAGGACAGCCCCAAACTGCAGTTATCTTGCTGAATAAGTTGGGGGTCCAACATCCATTTGTGAGGATCCAAAATGTTTCTGCTTAGGCTGTCTGCCAAGAGATTCTGATTTCCTGGAATGAACTGTGCCTGAAGATCCAGATTCAAATTTAGGGCAGTGTCCCATAAGGTCATGGCAAGTCTGCAAAGGGGGTAAGAGTGAGAGCCCCCTTGCTTGTTTATGTACCACATGACTGTGGTATTGTCTGTTTGAATTAGCAGAGGTCCTGGCTTCAAAAGAGTCTGGAAGGCTAGAAGAGCATTTTGGACTGCTAACATTTCTTTCAAGTTGATGTGCCATAGAAGGTGTTTGTTTGTTTGTCCAAGAACCCTGCTGGCATTTGTCTAGAAAATGAGCTCCCCAAGCATAATCAGAGGCGTCCGTGGTTATGATCTGAGTAGGTTGAGGAAGACGAAAGGGCTTCCCTTCGTTTAAAACACACGCCCTGGACCACCAAAGGAATTCCTTCTGGAGGCAGGGAATCAGTGGAATCATTGTATCCAGACTGTGGCAATGCTGAGACCATACACTCTTTAGGTACCATTGAAGTTTCCTCATGTGAAGCCTCGCATTTGGAATCAACAGGATGCAAGAGGCCATGTAGCCCAAAGCCTGCACGAATTTCCTTGCAGTGAGCTGAGTCAATGTTGCCAAGGTCTTGAAGATTGAAGCCAGCTGTAACTGTTTTTCTGGAGTAAGGAAGGCCATCTGTAAACTTGTGTCTAGAAGAGCTCCCAAGAAGGTCATTCATTGAGAAGGAATCAAATGTGACTTTTTTGTGTTCACTGAGAATCCCAGTAGTAGGAGAAGACGTAGAACAAAATGCAGGTGTTGAAGTAAAAGGTCTTTGCTGTCTGCCTGAATTAGACAGTCGTCCAGATAGGGGTAAATCTGAATCCCCTGAAGTCTGCAGTAAGCTACTACTGGAGCCAGGCATTTGGTAAAACTCTGGGCGCATAGATAAGCCAAATGGCAGTACAGAGAATTGGAAGTGTCTCGAGCCTGCCTTGAATCTGAGGTAATCTTTTGATAGCTCTGGCTCTTTCCCACACCCTTCCTGCACATACCTGCCTGCCTTTCACTATGCCCCCCCACTTGCACCCCATTTCCCCACTTTCCTATCTCTCCATTTTTCTTTTGTTTAAAAATGTTTTGCATAATGTTGCAGAATGCAGCACATCACTCAGGATTGCTTAGTTAAATGAAGCTATATTGATAAATGTGTTTTAAATGATAATAAACATGTATAAAATAAACACCTGTCTCCTAGTTCAAACCCAAGACCATTGCACCTGTAAATCCCTGCAACAGCATGCCACGCCAGACAGCTGTTAAGTAAAACAGGTGGTTTAAGCAAAATATAGTAAGTGCAAGTTGCAGTCATTCATCGAGTTTAAGCAGAGCTGTGTATCATGCCATGCCGTGCACACTTGCTTAATGAGTAATGGAAAAAATGGGAGTGTAACTTGGAGTCTGGCGCACCACTAGAGAGCCAGACATGGAATAATGGCTGTTAGTGAGGTCTCTAATAGCAGGTAAATGTCCACGTTTACCAGCAACATTTAGAAATACACCAATAATGACAACATACACGCTCAGCTGGGACTCTGGTGAAGAAATACATCCATATAAAGCTATTCACATAATGATGTATGTAAAAAAGTATGTCACAGCCTGTATGTGTGCACTTATATCTTGATAAATACACTTGCTGTAACAGTGACTGAGTAGCTGTGCAAACAGTAAGTTTTGCCACACACAGTCCTGGGTTCAAATCCAGTGGTGTGTAGCATTTAAATTGCATTATTATGAAGTCAGCAATTAATGACCGAGTTATACACTCTTTATCCACAAAATGCATTTCCAAATGAAATGTCTGTTTTTCACTGATGGAAGTCACGAGCATGAAGATAGGGATACACTTCTCATATTCCCTATAGCAATACTATAAGTGCATGAAGTGTCAGGTCATGCATTAATATGCATTCACACAGGATTTTAAATTAGGTGATAGAAATGAGGCCCACTAATATCAGAGTGTCACACCCAATCCTTTCATAATCACATTACAGATTAGCACAGCTGCACAACTAACATACACATATGATGCCCCTGCTAGTAACAAGGACTGCCAGCATGCATGTTCCAAATGAGTAGAAGACTGCAACACATGGCCTGACAGTTGCCCAAATGGTTGATTTCATGTTATATTTACCCCCTGTGTTGCTCAAGGAAACAACAAACATGTTGCCTTGTACTCTGTTAGTGATACCATTCCCTAATGCCTTAATTTGAGTGGAAGGGGTACCGTCACTCTGGCTCTGCCTCTACAACATGGCTGACACCTCCGTCAGTTACTCCTACAGCTAGTTGTCCTCCAAAATGTTCACACTTGTGCCTATGCCTATTACCTGCAGTAGCAGATGTAGCTTGTAGCATACATATCGCTATGTAAAGGTGTCTGCTGCAGACCTACCCTCTGTGATGACATAATCTCTTAAGCCCAGTAATGTCCAGCACAGCATATCAGAAAGGGCTTCTAATCTACATGTAGGCATTATATCTTGTTCAGTGGTTGCATGTCATTGGCTGATTATACTGCAAATCAGCAGGCTTGGCTGCAATTAGCATCTCAGTACCACAGATTGGTTAAGAGGCAGTCACCTGCTAATGAGAAGCAAGTTAAAAAGGCAAACAGCTGGATATGGGGACCCAGTCTGTATGTATAGTGATAGTGCTTCCTAGTAGGGAGAAGTGCTAGGCTGTTTCAGTCATTGTTATTAGCAGTGGCAGAAACGCATAGCTACTACGCCAATGGTAAAACACACGGCAACGTAGATGAGGTGCACGTTGTAGATGCACAAATAAACTAGTCCAACTCAGACCAGCCCAGCTCACCCAATCCATCCAAACGCATTTACGCCCATTTAAAGAGACATATGTGTGCAGCAATGCAACTGATAGAAGTAGACACCTCTGATACTTAACAGCTTTGTAAACAAGCACAAAGTTATGCCATTTACCCCCAGTCTACCATTGTGTGCTCCATCAAATTGTATTTTCTTCAAACAGTATAGGGAAATCATAGACTTACTGAAATAATTTCTACAGAACATTAATACTGAAAAATAAGTGCAAAAAGGCAACATACAGTTCCATATTTTAAGAGGCAACCTCATTTTTTTAGCTGTAAGACCCAAAAGCCATTATAAATTTCATAGTGTGGAATACTGCATGGAGCCAGTGCTGGCTTTTGCCAATATCAGTGGCAAAGAATTGTTTAATGGTCACTACAAGGTGACTTGAACTTTATTACACACATTAACCTGCTCCCTGACATACCCTCACACCTAATGTATGCATCTATTTTTGTCAGTATTGCAGCTAGTGAAAATACAACACAGGCATTATGGGTAAACAGAATTATTGCAGCAAGATGTATTTCTATCACACGTCTCTATTTCTGTAGGGCAGTGCCAGTTAGGGACAACATTTCCTGAAAGAATTATGTAATGATGGCAAATGTGATGTTATCACTTTAGGAACTACACAGGACAGGATGATGCAGCAGAAGGGGACATCACACAGGAGAGATAACGTTAGAAAAGTATCAGAATCTTATGGAGTCAGACTGATATAAACATTGCTGGGAAAGGGCTCACACTTTGGCACAGTGTAGGAAAAGAGCTAATGACTTGGCGGGACATGTCTGGGCAAATATTAGGCAGAATATGATTGCCAGTGGCATTACTGGTGGTGGTCCTTCCATACTCCACTAGTGGTGCCCCTTCCACACTCCACTGGTGGTGATCCTTCCATACTACAGCCTACAACACTGGATGAGAAGGACCTTTTCTGTATAAGAGTGTTGACTTTAATGCTGAGGGGGATGCTGCTGAAATACTCAGAGTTGGTGTTGACACCAGTTACTTCCAGAGCACTACAGCAACTGCAGTCATTCAGTGTGGAAGGTTAGTAGACAGATACTTTTGCTATTATATGCTGTGAGCACTACTCATGACACCCATGTAAATATAACCCCATAACATTTGTCATCATAAGGTGGCATGACCATGTAAGCTGTGCCACAAACTCAGCACTCACTGTCTGGTAAGTGTGACCAATATATTTTTCCTGAATAAGTCATTAATTACACCAGTCACAGGTCTCAGTAAACGTACCACCACAGATTTCTTCACAGGATCAACACCAAAAACAAACCATTTCTTGTGATTTAGCACAGCAAGATAATGCCAACAGCATAATGGCTGCTGTGATGATGTCATAACTCTCAAATTCAAGATCCATCTAGAGGGCAGTGCCACAAAGTTGCAAAGTGTACTGGCCAGGTACCACATCAGATGGATAACTCCACTTGCCTTGACATGAGCTGAAACACTCAGCAAAACCAGGACATGAGTAGAGGGAAGGGGACACCATGTAGCTCAAAACAGTTTCATGTGAGCAGCCTAAACACCTTGATGAGGATGTAAACCACTGCCATGCCTGCAAAAAGTGGCATATGGTGAAGATAGATTTCCTAGTTAGCTCCACAGACATGCAAAGCCTTGGCTGCCTAGCAACAGACATACTTTGACATAGTTCAGGCACAGGTCACTGCCACAGAGGGTCAAGTAGAAATGGTTAGGGTACTGCAGGATCTATGTCAGGAATTTCACCAGTACAGCAGAGTGATGGAGGTCAGGGACAATGCCATAGCTGTTCTCATGTGCAGAATGATTGCACACACATCTGTGTCTGAAATAACTTACAGTAAATGAACTGATGTGTTCATAACAAGGGAGAGGTTTACTAATAGACCTATGTATAGCCTGTGTTTTGTAATACTGGCAGTAAACGTAGCTCTGTTGCCACTTGTACCTCAGCACTGTACACATGATGACATGACAGGTTTCTGAAGCAACCAGTTTCTGTTGATCATCAGATGAAAAAAAAAATTCTGATGCACGGTATGGACTGACCTTGTACCACAACACCATATAAGGGACATGTTTGAAAGTGCATTAGAAATGAAAGTTCAGCATGAAAAAAAAATCAGTACAGACTCACAACTCACTTTGCAAACTCATGGCTTCCTTTGATTTTACATCTGAAAAATAGCAAGACGACAACACCATATAGAAAAAAAGGAAAAAAAGTGTTTCCTGGAATTTGTATTAAACACCTACATTGTATCAAACACTTTAAGGCGTGGAATGCCAAAAAATAAATAAATAACCTCTGCATCTCAACTACCTCTATTGCTATAGATCACCCACGTCTACATCAGCCTTCAGCGATTTCTACTACGAAAACCTAAATCATGTTTAATGAGACAGCTACATTCACCAGGAACTAATCTGTTAAACCCCATCACTACTGAGCCTTAAAACATATGGGCTGGCTAGACTTCCTCACTATCAGTTTATCACCTAGTTAGCAACGGTTTATACAAAGAAGTCATGTACCTACCATAACGCTCCATGTTAGTTGTCCATCATCTCGCCTTCTTTCTTGCTGGATGGGTTCAGCCACTTACTATAGCTCGAGAGCTCTTTACTGACTCGAGGCGACCCCTTATCCCAGAATGCCCAGTGTCAGCTACCCAGATCTCGTTTGAGATAGCTCACACTAGACATAATTATAGAAGATAATCCATAAATAAACCTGGATACACAGTTAATTGCCATGGTTTGCTTGATAAGCAACTAATAACAAAACAAGTTGGCCAGTGAAACCATTGAGAAACTCCTCTCAATCCTCAAGGAAGGGGGAAGGAGAGAGGGACGCAAGAAGGAAGGTGAGATGAAGGACAACTAACATGGAACGTTATGGTAAGTACATAACTTCTTTATGTTAAGTTGTCCAATCTCACCTTCATTCTTGCTGGATGGGACAGCGTCCCTAGCACCTCAGTCCTGGGTGGCTCATTGGAACAGACTCTTCAAAACCATGGAACTAAAGGAAGCCCTGCCCCAGGAGACCGCATCTACTTTGTAATGAGAAATGAATGTATGAGGATCTGCCCAAGTAGCTGCTGCACAAATAGAATCTATGGGCAATCTAGATTGAAAAGCTACCAAAGTAGCTACTGACCTGGTTGAATGACCATTGGGTTTTGCTGGAAGATCTTTTTGTCGCAAATGGTAGGTATGGGCTTTGGTGTCTCATAACCATTTTGACAATGTTACTTTAGAAATTGGAAGGCCCTGTTTGTTGTTAGCAAATGAAAGGAACAACTGATCTGATTTTCTCATCTCGTTAGTTCTATAGAGATAGAAACATAGTTGTCTATGCACATCCAATTGGTGTAATCTGTATTCTGCCTTGTTGGAATGATTAGGGAAAAAGACAGAAGTTCAATGGATTGATTCAAATTGTGTTCTGAACAAACTTTAGGTAGAAAAGATGTTTTTTTTTTTTTTTTCAGAAAAACTCTGTCTTTGTGAAAAACTAGGTATGGAGGGCGAACACATAGTGCATGAAGTTCTGAAACACGTCTGGCAGAAGTAATAGCAACTAAGAAGAGAGTTTTCCAAGAGAGAAATTTCAAGGAACATGATGCTGCTGGTTCAAAGGGTGGCAGTATCAAGGAGGCCAGAACTAAATTGAGATTCCAGGGTGGAAGGGGCTCTTTCACCGGGGGGGGGGTCTAAGTAGAGGTGTACCTCTCATGAAGGCCTTACAGAGTTTGTGAGACATTATGCTTGAGTTAGAAACTCTGACATGAGCATTTGAAATGGCAGCAAGTTGTACTCTGATGGTAGCAGCCGCTGCACCAGAATGAAACAGTTCTGATAAGAAATCCAAAATCTCGTGTACAGGAGCTGTAAAATGATCTAAATTCCTGGATTCTGCCCAGTAAGAGAATCTTTTCCATTTGCTAGCATAGACTTTCCTTGTATTTGTTTTATGGGAGGAAACAATAATATCACACACTGCTGGGGAAATATTGGGGAGCCTGGCTAGAATTGGAAGTGGAGTAACCAATCTGTGAGCTTGAGAGATTGGAGGGATTGGTGTAGCCCACCTGACTGATGAATCAGGAGGTCCGGTACTGGGTCCAGAATCCAAGGCTGGGCTAGAAGGTGGGGGTGAAGAAATGGAAACCAAATCTGCCGAGGCCAATAGGGGGCAATGAGGATCATTTTGCAACCCAATAATTTTGCTTTCTGAATGACTTTTGGAATTAGGGGGAAGGGGGAAATTCATAAAGGTGTCCCTGAGGCCAACCATGGACTAGAGCATCCCTGGGTGTCTGGCCTGGAGGAGGAACAAGGGAGAAATAGCTGCTGCATTTGTTGTTGAGGGGAGAGGCAAAGAGATTGCAGCAAGGCTGGCCCCATTTGCGGAAAATAAGATCCACAATTTCCTGTTTCAGAGACCACCCATGAGGCATGAGGATCACCCTGCTGAGCCTGTCCGCTATTATGCTGGATGTCCCAAGGATATGCATTGCTGTCAGAAAGCGTTGGGAGGAAATTGCCCAGTGCCACAGTCTGAGGGCCTCTCGGCACAAGGGGTAAGACCTGGTTCCACCCTGTTTATTGATATACCAAACCACTGACATATTGTCCATCTGTATTGTAATAGTCCCAGCAGGGAGAGAGTCTTGAAGAGCTTGCAATGCTAGGAGCACTGCTCTCATCTCCAGGACATTGATGTGCAAGTGGTACTCGTGAGGTTACCAAGTGCCTTGGACTGTCTTCCCTAGATAATGCCCCCCCACCCTATCAGGGAAGTGTCCATGGTCACTGTGGTGACTGGATGGGGTTCCATGAAAGGTCTTCCCTGAGTAACTAGTGGGGAGACCATCCACTAGGAAAGGTGTCTTTTGCAACATTCCATAATTAGCATCATGTGAGACATGGGTAATTCCTGGAAGGACCATTGTGTGAAAAGAAGCCACTGAGGGATTCTCATGTGAAAGTGTGCTATGGGAACTAGAAGGATGGCTGCTGCCATGGACCCTACAGCTTGAAGAACATATTTGACTTGAATTATTTTGCTCCTCAGGAGAAGTGACAACTGTTTTTGAATAATGGAAACTCTTTCCTGAGGCAATTTTACAATAATTTTTCTTGTATTTAGTTCTGCTCCTATGTATGTAATAGACTGACAGGGCAATAAGGCAGATTTTTCAAAGTTTATTGTGATGCCTAGTTGAGTGCAGGATGTGATGGTGTAATCGCATGCCTCTAAAAGTTGTTGCCTGTTGGTAGCAGTGAGGAGCTAGTCATCCAGATACGGAAACACCTGGAATCCCTGACGTCTCAGGTGAGCCATGACTACTGCCATGCATTTGGTGAACACCCTGGGGGCTGTGGTGAAACCAAAGGGCAGAGCTCTGAACTGGTAATGACTGGTCCCTAGCCAGAAGCATAGAAATCTCCTGGACTGTCTGTCCATTTTTATATGGTAGTACGTGTCCTGAAGATCTATGGAGCACATCCAATTGTCCTGACCCAGAAAGGAGAGAATGGACTGCAGTGTTACTATCTGGAACTTTTCTTTTTGTACAGATTTGTTTAACCTGCTGAGATCCAGAATTGGTCTCCAGTCCCCTGTGTTTTTGGGCACTAAAAAGAATCTTAAGTTCCAGATCCTACTTGGTCTGCGGGGACTTCCTGGATGGCTCTTTTTTCTAGCAGTCTTGAAACTTCTGTGACTGCCTGATCCCTTAGATTGGGTGGAACATCTGGGATGGATTTTTTTGAAAGAAAAGGTGGTTGATGAAAGGGAATATTGTAACCTACGGATATAATGGCTAGTACCCATTTGTCTTTTGTAATATTTTGCCAGGCGGTTGGGTACAATGAAAGCCTTCCCCCGACTGCCTCCAGAGTTGAGCAGTCGGGCATCCCTTCAGGGATGTTGAAAGGGTTTGGAAGAGAACGTATCTCTGTCACCCTGATTTTGCGGACCCCCTCTGCCATGAGGGCGGCATCTACCATTGTTATTATTTCCTCCTCTGCCCCTGGGGGAAAATTCACCACGTGCATCAGGCAAGGGCCCCTGGGATTTTCGAAACCACATCTTTCCACCCTTCTGATCCTTTGGGTATGGTCTGGTAGGAGTGGAAAAAATGGACTTTGACATCAGAGAGCATCTTGCCTTCCTGCTGGCACCTGATAAGCATGTCTTTCACCTGAGGCCCAAAGAGAGAGGAGCCATCAAACAGAGTATTGGTGAAGGACACTCTGAAAGGTTCTGCAAACCGACACAGCCACAGCCAAGAATGTCTCCTAAGAGCCACTCCTGTTCCTGTAGCTCTACTTGCTCCATCGGCTATGTATGAAATAAGCCTCATGGAGGAGTTGACTATTGAATTAAGAGTTGTCAGCTGGGTAGCTACCTTGGCTGAAGTTCTCTCAACTGTGGGATCTTGTAGGGTATCTCCAAGCTCTTTTATGAGATCCCTCTGAAGCCTAGTAAAATGGGAAAGATAGTTCAGGGACCTAAGTGAGAAGGTCGCTGATGAAAACATTCACTTCCCATATCTGTCCATTGTACGAGAGTTTTTATTCAGTGGATGGACAGATGAGGAGGTTTCAGCTAACTCTCTCCTTGTGGCTGCTGCTACCACCATGGCATGACTTACTCTAGTATAGCTGCCTTTCAGTTATTGTATTTCCATATTGTAACTTTAAGCTTTACATTTTTCTCTATTATATAAAACTGCCTACTTTGTTACTTGAGCTTTTCTTCCCAGGATTCCACTGAAAAGGTGCTACTACATCCTAGTCAGACTACCCCAGTCAACAAAAACAATAAATAAATAAATAAATAAATAATATGACTTTGATGACAGCAGTTTATTAACTGCATGCTGCAAATCCCCTTATTTTTAAAGGTTACTCAAAATCTTGCCATGTTAACAGTCAGATGTACGACACTCCTGCACCACCAATGCAAAACCACTAAACACTGTGGAAATAATGCTAACACTAATAGAAGCATCACTTGAGAATCAGAAGCTAAGCTGATCTCTGCTCCACTATTCTGAATGCCTTTCTTATTGACAATGCAGGTGAAACTTCACAAAAATATAGTACAAGTGCTACTAAAACCAACTTACAACAATATTTGATGCAGATGTAATTATAATAGAAGGCACAACATTTTTAACAAATGAAGAAAGATTATAGACAAACTATGAAGAGGAAAGATAATCTGGAATTTGTGCAATGAGATATGTTCTGGAATAGCTTTAATCTGCAGAAATATAGTAACAATATTAGATATAACTTTAGCAAAAATGAGATGATTAACCATTGCATATTTAAAATGAAAAGAACAAGCTTATAGCATTATAACATTATATGCTTATACTAATTGCAAAGAAAGGGAAATCTTATTTAATCTGATTTTAGACTATGTAGTGCTAACTATGAATATTCCAATAATGGGAGACTTTAATTGTGATTTAAGATGCACATGTAACAAAAGGAAATGATATAAGAAAAAATGTTAGAAGTTATAAGATGTGGTAAGTTAAAATTCTGGGACAAAAAGTCATGGACTTACAAAAGGGTATGTACAGATCTGAAACAGAATATTCTATAGTATCAAAAGGTTTAGTTACAGCAGAAAGGGAGGTAGTTGAAACAGGAAATTCTGATCCTCTTGCAATATGGCTAGAAATAAAGAAAAACAATGACTATATAAAAATAATCAGAGGAATAAAAAGGATAAATGAGAAAACATGGAGTGAAGAAGAAAGAGATTAGTAATACAGTTATGGGAAGATCATATTACTATGAGGACATTTTATAAAAATGGGTCTGAATGGTCGATGATACGTATGGAAAAATATACAAAATGTTTTAAGAAGGCAATATGAGGTGAAAAATGTAGAGAAAGAAAACTAAATGAACATATAGTGATGCATTGGAATATTTAGAACATAATGATGGAAAGTACTTTGACAAAGAACAAGAATTACTTAAAAGAATTCAATGAAAAGTAAAAGAATTGTTATAAAGCAAAGATATTTTTTACAAGGAAAAAAGAAAAGTACTGAGTTACTTAAACGGATTAGTAAAGGAAGATGGTAGTGTAATGAGAAAAATAAAAAAAAATGTAAAAGAAGAAATAGGAAGAACTCAGGAAAACATAATGAATAGTGCAGTACAATCTGTGCAAGAAATGTTAAAAGAAAAACAAAGGTAATGAAAAAAGCATGGAAAGTAAAGAGCTAACAGAAAAAGAGAATAAAGCATTAGAAAAGGAGATTTCTTTAAATTTCTTTAAATGAGTTAGATAAAATATTAGAACAAGTAAATATAGATTTGTCAGCAGGAGCAGATAGAATAGGGGATGAAATGTATAAAAAATTAAGTGAATGGCAAAAAATTCTGTTTTCTAAAGATTTTGAATGAATTGTTAAATGAAGGTTTTATATATATAAAAAATTATGTAGTGGAATACTTAAATTCATATGGGAGAAAGAAGAAAGAAGACAATTAAAAATTGGAGACCAGTAGTATTCAATAGTAATGATTATTCAAACTTTATGAAAAAATTACAAAAGAGATTTGAAACTAAAAAGGAAAATATTATGGAAGATAGTATATATAGTATAATGAAGCTCTGTTGCCTCTGTTGCCTATAGTATAAAGGGGAAAGGTTGTCAATAATTATTAATGATAGTTAGAGAAACTGTGGATGAAATTATGAACAGAAAAAAAAAAAGAGGCAAAATCTTGATAGGAGACCTTAATAAGGCATATGATACGATATGACTAAATCTTATTTTTAGTAATGAAAGAATACAGCGAAAAAGTTAGGAATGTATGTATGCCAGTCTATAGTAATAATAAAGTTAAAATCCCTGTAAATGGCTGGTTAAGCCAAGAAGTGCAATATGAAGAATGGTATAAGACAGTGATGTCCAATGAGTTGTATACTCTTTGCATTAGTTATGAATGTGATAGTATGTGAAATAAATTACAAAATGAAGAAGGTGGGGTATATAACACTCGAAGGGTTAAGAATTCCAGTTCTGCTACCATATACAAATGACATTATAATAACTGCTATAACAAAAGTTGGATACAAAAAGCAACAATTTGCACAAATGAGTATCTAGAGGTGATAGGGATGGTGTTAAAGTGAAAAGCAAAGGTTCAGGTGATGTAAAAATAGGGGGTATATATTTTACAATTAATGAAAATTCTTTGTTAGGTATACAATTTGAGAATAAAAATGTAAATAAAATACAATGAAATCAAAACAACAAAATAACTAAAATAGATATGTCTTTTCTGGAGAACATATAAAATATAATTTAGAAAAAAATGTGTACTTGATAGATTCAGTACTGATGAGAAAACAGCATACTTTGGAAGTGTATTTGTGTTGCCAACAGTATTTGAGAAGGAATTATTGCAGATATGTTTTCATTTATATGGGGTTATAGATTGAACCCATTAAAACAACAGTTTCACATGTAAATAAAGAGGAAGGAAGTCTGGGGTTAAATTTGCATAAAATGTTAAAGTGGAAAATAAAAAAGATGAGAGATTACTAGTAAAATTGTATAAATATAAGTATGATAAATTTGGGACCATGATAAAATAGAGTAAGAGAGAAAAAAGGTGCATATATGAATAAATAAAATGCTTAGCAAGAAAAATATTTTTGTGGAAAATAAAAACTGATGATATAGAAAAAGACAGAACAGTATGGTATAAGAAATTAATGATAAAACATTTATACGTAAAACCATGGGTAACAGATGAAAACAATTAAAGCTATAAAAATAAGAACCAAATGGTGTAATCAGGAAGTAGAATAAGATTTTTTGTGGAGATTGGCAATACATAAATTATCAGTAAAAGGAAAAATGCCATACAAAAATAAGTGGAAGAATATGTTTGCATTGTCAAGAAGAAGAAATTATGGAAGATATGTTTTTGAAATGTAAAAGAGTAAAATGTTATAGGGAAAACTATGTAAAGAAGATTTTTTTCAAAGATATAAAACGCGTGAATACAATAAACTTAGATGTAAATAAATATGGATATTATAAGAAGAAAAGTAAACAATATATTAAAAATAGAGAAGTTATTTTATGTCATATGGGTTATATTGTCTATTTGTATATATTTGTAAACATGTAAATATGTTGTAAATACTTTATATAAAGGACCTCTACTCTTAGGTGTCAAAGGATCTTTGACATCCAGCTAAGCTAGTACCAACTCATGCAGATGAGGGCCTTGGTTTAACATTTTATCTGAAGGACGGCACACTGATGTCTGAAGCAGCTGTCTTTATGATCCTCTGCCCTGCTTAATTCATATTTTTATTTGGGTGATGTCAGAAAGGGTCATTTTATAACAAGTGCATTTGCCCTGCTTACCAAATACATTAACAAAAAAGTTAGTAGCCCAATGAGCTTAGAACATTACAGGTAAATTTCACCCTGTGCTCCCTAGTGAAGTACTAAAGAATGTCAATCAAAAATGTCTCCTGGCCCCTGATTGGTATGTTTATTGAACTCCACATCAGCTGTTGCTTCAGCAACTTGCTAACATCAGGTCTTCATCTACAACATTTAGGCAGCTTACAGACTCTCTCTAGCAGGACTATTGCAGGAAATGTTGAGGACAGATTCTCATAACCACGCCATATTACGAAACTATGGGAGTCAAACCTGGGGACACCAGGACTATCATCTGTATACCATCAGTTGATCTAACAACTTCCTAGTACAGGCCTTAATTAAGTTTGCAGATTTTCTTTCTGTCTATGACAGAAGTATGTATGGTATCAAATTTGGGGACAGTTTCTCATAACCTGGAGAGAGATCCTGCTGTGTTCCACAGGTGTCTGTGCTTGGCCCTTTGATGTTCACTTTGTTCGTAAATAAATGCAGTGCTAACATCTTGCACACTCAGGCCATCCTGTTTGCACACATACTGGTGTTGTTGCAGTCTGGTTGTACTATTTCAAAGAACAAAAATGGGAAACAGACTGACTACCTTCTAGTAAATGGATGGATCTGCAGACTAAGGCTTAAAATCCAACTCTAAGACAAAAGCCATAAGCCATGATGTTGACAACTCAGAAAATCTAAAGGACACAAAAAGATGTCTGCTTTATTGAAACTAGTGGCTGATAGTTTGAGGTATTTTTTCAGTTCAAATATCTGTGGATGTGTTTCAGCTCCAATCTAAAATTCCACCCCACACAAACTCTTGTGAAAAAACATATTCTAAAAGCTATGCAATAACACTAGCAGATTCTTTACAACAGTGAATAGAAGAGTAATGGAACGCATGTACTGATACCCACCGTTAAAGGATGATTTGTCCATATTAGTGCTCGGATGTGAATAAATACCAAAGCACTGCAGATAGTTCTTAACAGAATATGCCAAACAATGTATTAGCAGAGGCAACAGAACTTCATTGTGTATTAGCAGAGGCAACAGAACGTCATTATGTATTAGCAGAGGCAACAGAACGTCATTATGTATTCGCAGAGGCAACAGAGCTTCATTATGTATTAGCAGAGGCAACAGAACATCATTATGTATTAGCAGAGGCAACAGAACTTCATTGTGTATTAGCAGAGGCAACAGAACTTCATTGTGTATTAGCAGAGGCAACAGATCTTCATTATGTATTAGCAGAGGCAACAGAACTTCATTGTGTATTAGCAGAGGCAACAGGGCTTCATTATGTATTAGCAGAGGCAACGGAGCTCCATTATGTATTAGCAGAGGCAACAGAACTTCATTGTGTATTAGCAGAGGCAACAGAACTTCATTATGTATTAACAGAGGCAACAGATCCTCATTATGTATTAGCAGAGGCAACAGAACTTCATTATGTATTAGCAGAGGCAACGGAGCTCCATTATGTATTAGCAGAGGCAACGGAGCTCCATTATGTATTAGCCGTGGCAACAGACCTTCATTATGTATTAGCAGAGGCAACAGACCTTCATTATGTATTAGCAGAGGCAACAGACCATCATTATGTATTAGCAGAGGCAACAGGGCTTCATTATGTATTAGCAGAGGCAACGGAGCTCCATTATGTATTAGCAGAGGCAACGGAGCTCCATTATGTATTAGCCGTGGCAACAGACCTTCATTATGTATTAGCCGTGGCAACAGACCTTCATTATGTATTAGCAGAGGCAACAGACCTTCATTATGTATTAGCAGAGGCAACAGACCTTCATTATGTATTAGCAGAGGCAACAGACCTTCATTGTGTATTAGCAGAGGCAACAGATCTTCATTATGTATTACCAGAGGCAACAGAACTTCATTGTGTATTAGCAGTGGCAACAGAACTTCATTGTGTATTAGCAGAGGCAACAGAGCTTCATTATGTATTAGCAGAGGCAACAGAACTTCATTATGTATTAGCAGAGGCAACAGAACTTCATTATGTATTAGCAGAGGCAACAGAGCTTCATTATGTATTAGCAGAGGCAACAGAACTTCATTATGTATTAGCAGAGGCAACAGAACTTCATTATGTATTAGCAGAGGCAACAGAGCTTCATTATGTATTAGCAGAGGCAACAGAAATTCATTGTGTATTAGCAGAGGCAACAGAGCTTCATTATGTATTAGCAGAGGCAACAGAACTTCATTGTGTATTAGCAGAGGCAAAGTACAGTTTTGTACTTAACAGAGGCAACAGAGCTTCATTATGTATTAGCAGAGGCAACAGAATCATTATGTATTAACAGAGGCAACAGATCCTCATTATGTATTAGCAGAGGCAACAGAACTCTCCACATGTATTAGCAGAGGCAACAGGGCTTCATTATGTATTAGTTAAGAGGCAACAGAACTTCATTATGTATTAGCAGAGGCAACAGGGCTTTTCATTATGTATAGTAGGCAACAGGGCTTCATTATGTAATAGCAGAGGCAACAGAGCTTCATTATGTATTAGCAGAGGCAACAGAACTTCATTATGTATTAGCAGAGGCAACAGAATCCTCATTGTACAGAGGCAACAGAACTTCATTATGTATTAGCAGAGGCAACAGAACTTCATTATGTATTAGCAGAGGCAACAGAACTTCATTGTGTATAGCAGCGGCAACAGAACTTCATTGTGTATGAGCAGAGGCAACAGAACTTCATTGCCAGGTAATAGCAGAGGCAACAGGATTCATTATGTATTAGCAGAGGCAAATAACAGAACTTCATTGTGTATTAGCAGAGGCAACAGAACGTCATTATGTATTACAGAGGCAATGATCCTCATTGTGTATTAGCAGAGGCAACAGAACTTCATTATGTATTAGCAGAGGCAACAGAGCTCATTACACAGAGAAGTAACAGAACTTCATTGTGTATTAGCAGAGGCAACAGGGCTTCATTATGTATTAGCAGAGGCAACAGGATTCATTATTTATTAGCAGAGGCAACAGATCTTCATTATTTATTAGCAGAGACAACAGAGTTTGGCTATGTATTAGCAGAGGCAACACAGAACTTCATTGTGTATTAGCAGAGTGCTACGATTCTCATTATTTATTACAGAGGCAACACAGATCTTCATTATCTATTAGCAGAGGCAACAGAACTTCATTGTGTATTAGCAGAGCCAACAGAAACTACAGTTTTGTACCTACCATAAATGTAGATGTCCATAGATGCAACTGCAGTCCTTACTTAGGTTCTGGCCAGAGAGCTCTCCTGGACAAAGTCTGGTCCGGGTTCAATGTACCTCTTCGGTTCAGCACGGGGTTAAAGGCCAGCAGGTAAGTTTTCCTGTGTTGAATTGTTCCCTGAAATGCTAATTAGAGATGGAGAAAATCAACATGAACAGTATAACAGATCCCATAACAGATTTCCAGATAATTGAAAGGCAGTGGACCAATTCGCAATTACAGGTAGTGCATGAAAACTGACTGCATCAGCCTTGGTTCAATTAGGAAGGTAAATGTACTATTCCTTCAGTGAACGGCAGCCCTTTCATATGGGTGAATACCTAGCCACTGGGGATAGTTACTGAGGAGGGTAAGTATATTCCGCGACTGCAAGCAAGTTGACGATCTTGAAATAGGCGGTTGTAGAGTTGGAAAATGAGAGAGTCTGTGCAGCTTCTGATTCGTGGGTACCCTTCAGGCAGTGAGCTAAGATCTGTGGGTTGCCTGATTCTGACACCTTGGAAAGGAAAGGCTGGAAATGTAATCATTTGAATGTTGAAGAAATCCATTTCATGCTTGAGGTAAGTCTAAAATTTCTTCAGTTGATGATTGGCGGGGAGGCAAATAGATCTATGTCCGGCCTCCCCATGATTCAATGTTATCTGTAGAAAGATGTCTGGGTGCAGCATCCATTCGTGGCGCATCCATGATATTTCTGCTTAAGCTGTCTGGCCAGTATATTCTCTTTCCCTGGCACAAACTGGGCTTGCAGCTGTATATTGAGTTTCAAGGAAAAGATCCCATAGATCTCACTTTGCCAGTCTGCAAGAGGGTAGGAATGGGTGCCTCCTTTGCTTGTTTATGTACCATTATAACTGTGGTGTTGTCTGTCCTTATTAGTAGGTGGCCTTGATGCAGAAAAGAGTTTGAAGGCCTCATTGCATGCAATATCACTGCTAGCATTTCTTTGCGGTTATGTGCATCGTAGGGGCTCCTTTTTGTGACCACTGTCCATGAATACCTCTGCCCTCCATGTGGTGCTCCCCAACCTAGGTCTGGAAGCGTCCGTTGTAATAGTTTGGTGGCACCTTGGCTTTAGATGCAGGAAGGGCAACTCTGTTGGACTGGCTGGCCTGAGCCCACCACAGAAATTCCTTTGAAGGCATGGAATGAGTGGGATCAAAGTTTCTAAGCTGTGACTGTGCTGAGTCCACCAAACTCCTTAGGTACCACTCGCAAGCCTTCTCTCATATGCAGCCTTGCTTTCAGTGGGATCAAAAGAATGCAGGATGCCATGTAAACCTCCAGGGCCTGCAGGATTTTCCCTTGCAGTCAGCTGAGTTTGTCTTGTCAGATTCTTGAAGTAATCCGGTAGTTGTCTTTGTTTTCTTCTGTGAGATATAGGCCATTTGGGGGTTGTGTCTAGATCCGCACTCCAGAAAGGTTATTCTTTGGGATGCAAACAAGTCTTGATTTGTGCATGATGACTGTATATCCAAGGCTCTGCAGAAAGGTTGATGGCATAATTTAAGTCCTTTACCAAAGTTTGTTGGCTGTCCTAAAACTTGTATACAAGGCAGTCGTCCAGATATGGGGTATATTTGAATCCCACTGAAGTCTGCAGTGTGCAATTACTCGATGCCAGGCACTCTTCACAGTGAATATAAGGTGCAGTAGATAAGCCAAGGGCAATGCTGAGAATTGATAATGCTCTGACCCTGCAAGAAATCTGGAGGAGTGTCTTCTGCAACTTTGTCTGATAGGGACATGCAGGTATGCCTCCTTGAGGTCTAGAGTCACCAGCCAAGACCCCCTCTTGCCCAGCATGGGAAGGAGTTAAGCTGTAGAGTCAGCATTTTGAATTTTGGCACAATGAGATAAGTATTCGAGTCTTGGACAAGTCGAGAATAGGTCTCCATTGATTTTTCTTTTCTTGGGAACAAAGGGAATAATCTGGAATAAAAATCCTTGGCCCTTGTCTCTGAAAGAGGAAACTTTTTCTATAGCTTTCATTTGTATTAAGTTTCCTGAGATTTGTTTCAAAGCCTCTGCCCTGGATTTGGTGGCAGATCTGGCATGCTTCCTTTTCTTTTTGGCAATGTGTGAAAATGGAACCTGTAATTCCGTTGTCTATTATTTGCAGTGTCCATTTGTCCCTTGTAATGCTAAAAGCCAATTTTTTTTGAGAATAAAGAAAGCTTTCCTACCTAAAGGTGCTTCTAACTGAGCTCCCACATGGTTAGAGTCAAAAGCACAAGAATCATTGAGTCTGTCCTTGTGCAGCAGTTGTGGTGGTCCTGCACTACCCAGTTTGGTTTGGAGGCTGCCATTACCTGACCTCTCAGTAGGAGCCCCTAGCTTGCTCCCTCTACCTCTGGCATGCCTGTTCCTGCCTCTCTGAAATCTTTCTGTGTCCGGAAAGGACCAATTCTGGTGGTAGGCCAATTTCTGCTGAATCTTGGTGAGGTTGGACTTGGAAGAAAATCCTTAACTGTTTGGTACAGATTTAGCCTTTTCCCTCAAATTTCTTTAGGACCTCTTGAGCAGTGGAACCAAATAATTTTTGCTTTTCCAGTGGAGCATCCAGAAGCTTAAGCTTTAACATGGTCCTGGCAGAGATTGTTCCTTCAGCCAAGCATGCCTCGTGCATGACTACACTCTGTCATTAAAAGGCTGACCTACATGAAGCTTCAATGCAATCATAACCAACACTGCAAAAGAAAATGGTTGCTAACCTGCTGGGAGTTATGTACCAGATCCTGAAGAAGGGATTTGCGATCAAGGGTTCAGAAGAAGACATAGTTTCTTATGCATTTCTTCTAACAAATACTCTTTGGTACTTTGTATCTTATGAAATTGATTAATTTAATGCCCTCATACAAAAGAGTGGCAGAAGTATACACCTTTTACCCCATCTCTCTAGAAGCCTTGGACTCCTGCTTTGCAGAGAGGAGAATTGGGTTCTTAGTAATGCTTGCAGCTGTACAACCCCTTTAGGCCCTGGGAAATAGTTTCCAGGACTCTAGCAAGAGTGGGCCTTGCAAAGAAAATTATGAGAGTCCGGGACCCATGTAAACGCACTCCATCCGAGGGTTTAAATAACAGGAGCCGAGGCGACAGAGAATGTCAGGGGTTATACTCAGACTCAGAGTACACACACACTCATCAATGACATTTAAAACAGGAGGAATAGCCAAAGGTCTAAGTGCTACGAGGTAAATGTGAAAGAGGAGTTCTTAATCTTATCCTGGAATCAGAGTATTCCTGGCCCTAAGCCATTTGAAATGCTCTCTCATAGAGTGAAGGTCTCCCCGAAGCGATAGCTCTTCAGGAGGGAGGCTGAGGGGATAGATTCCTCTGCATCCAAATCCCTGCGTGGAGTCGAAAAAACCTCCCTCCTGGTAGTCCGAGTGATCAGAGCCATCAGAGGCCTCCTCTGAGGAGTGGGACTGATCAGGAGGGTCAACCCCTGGGCACTTTTGGTTCTAGAGGGGGTTGAGAGCCCCTGTCCGGATGGGGCTGAGAGCCCTGATTGAAAGAGATAAGGTCATCTGCCAAAGTTACTTAGGATCTGAGAACTAGAATTGGGTCCCTCAAAGAATAACCCTTGGGAGGCATAAGCTTTTATTGTGTTTAGCAGCTTTTAGCCCTGGTGAAAGCCTTTATGGACATGGATGCAGGAGGCCTGGCTGCACCCGCGTGCTGGTGTATTTGTCTAGTGGAATGGTGTCAAGCTTCCAAGACACCAGTTTCTGAAGGAAATTCAATGAACCGACTTCGGCAGGGACCTTCTGGGGGTGCAGGCTACATGCGGTCATTGCACGGATTTCAGGGTCTTGAGGAAGTACCAAGGACTCGGTATCAGCCGAGACCGAGACACTAAGGCTTCGACGAGCCTAAATGCGTGGTTTCAGCCAAAATCAGCGACCCGCATGTGTGTTGGTCGCTTTGCTCCTTTCCGTTTCTTAGTTAAATAATGCAGTGGGGTCTCCGGCGGCATTTTATATGAAAAACTAGCCCCAAAATAACTCCTCTCGCGAACTACTTAACCGACGTCTAAGAGTCGTGGGTTGAAGGAAGCACAGGCTGAATTTCAGGCAGAGACGTCGTGGTCTGGGCCTCCAAGCAGGGGAGGCAGTAAAATTAAGTGGAAATCCTTATGAGGTATTTGTTTCTCCACAAGTTAAAACAATTATTAACTTTATCTGACATCGGCTGAGGCAAAAGAAAAGAGTCCCTGATGGGGTACTCTAGCTTTTGAAGTCTTCTCGGGTTAGCTGAATTACAGGAACTGGCCGACTGGCGCTTTAACTGCTTCTGCCTTTGGGCACCAGCGGCAAGAAAAGACTTTCGAGGAAAATGGCGTCGGCTGATGCTTTTATACCTCTTAGGCTCTGATGTCGGGGATAATGTGTATGACATCAGTCGATGCCGGACCCAGACTTTGGAATCCAGGCCGCACCGAAGGGCTGTGCCTGGAGGCTGGGACAAACCCATATGTGATGACTGCAGATGCATCCTGAAGGACATCAGATCTTCGGCTATGTATTAAGCAAAAAGGCAAACTTCATTATTTATTAGCAGAGGCAACAGAACTTCAATATGTATTACAGAGGCGACAGGTTCGTATATATTAGCTTGTGAGGCAACAGAACTTCATTATGTGATAGCAGAGGCAATAGAACTTCATTATATATTAGCAGAGGCAACAGAACTTCTAATATTAGCAAGAGCAGCAGACTCATTATGCCTTCATGGAACATGGTCTTCATTATGTATTAGCAGAGGCAACAGAGCTTCATTATGTATTAGCAGAGGCAACAGAACGTCATTATTTATTAGCAGAGGCAACATAACTTCATTATGTATTAGCAGAGGCAACAGAACTTCATTATGTCTTAGCAGAGGCAACAGAACTTCATTATGTATTAGCAGAGGCAACAGAACGTCATTATGTATTAGCAGAGGCAACAGAACTTCATTATGTATTAGCAGAGGCAACAGAACTTCATTATGTATTAGCAGAGGCAACAGAACTTCATTATGTATTAGCAGAGGCAACAGGGCTTCATTATGTATTAGCAGAGGCATCAGAACTTCGTATGTCTTAGCAGAGGCAACAGAACTTCATTATGTATTAGCAGAGGCAACAGAGCTTCATTATGTATTAGCTTAAAGAGGCAACAGAACTTCATTATGTATTAGCAGAGGCAACAGAACTTCATTATGTATTAGCGAGCAACAGGCTTCATTATGTATTGCAAGAGGCAACAGAACTTCATTATGTATTAGCAGAGGCAACAGGGCTTCATTATGTATTAGCAGAGGCAACAGAACTTCATTATGTATTAGCAGAGGCAACAGAACTTCATTATGTATTAGCAGAGGCAACAGAACTTCATTATGTATTAGCAGAGGCAACAGAACTTCATTATGTATTAGCAGAGGCAACAGAGCTTCATTATGTATTAGCAGAGGCAACAGGGCTTCATTATGTATTAGCAGAGGCAACAGAACTTCATTATGTATTAGCAGAGGCAACAGAACTTCATTATTTATTAGCAGAGGCAACAGAACTTCATTATGTATTAGCAGAGGCAACAGAACTTCATTATGTATTAGCAGAGGCAACAGAACTTCATTATGTATTAGCAGAGGCAACAGGGCTTCATTATGTATTAGCAGAGGCAACAGAACTTCATTATGTATTAGCAGAGGCAACAGAACTTCATTATGTATTAGCAGAGGCAACAGAACTTCATTATGTATTAGCAGAGGCAACAGAACTTCATTATGTATTAGCAGAGGCAACAGAACTTCATTATGTATTAGCAGAGGCAACAGAACTTCATTATGTATTAGCAGAGGCAACAGAGCTTCATTATGTATTAGCAGAGGCAACAGAACTTCATTATGTATTAGCAGAGGCAACAGAACTTCATTATTTATTAGCAGAGGCAACAGAACTTCATTATGTATTAACAGAGGCAACAGAACTTCATTATGTATTAGCAGAGGCAACAGGGCTTCATTATGTATTAGCAGAGGCAACAGAACTTCATTATGTATTAGCAGAGGCAACAGGGCTTCATTATGTATTAGCAGAGGCAACAGGGCTTCATTATGTATTAGCAGAGGCAACAGGGCTTCATTATGTATTAGCAGAGGCAACAGAACTTCATTATGTATTAGCAGAGGCAACAGAGCTTCATTATGTATTAGCAGAGGCAACAGAGCTTCATTATGTATTAGCAGAGGCAACAGAACTTCATTATGTATTAACAGAGGCAACAGATCCTCATTATGTATTAGCAGAGGCAACAGAACTTCATTATGTATTAGCAGAGGCAACAGAGCTTCATTATGTATTAGCAGAGGCAACAGAACTTCATTATGTATTAGCAGAGGCAACAGAACTTCATTATGTATTAGCAGAGGCAACAGAGCTTCATTATGTATTAGCAGAGGCAACAGAGCTTCATTATGTATTAGCAGAGGCAACAGAACTTCATTATGTATTAGCAGAGGCAACAGAACTTCATTATGTATTAGCAGAGGCAACAGAACTTCATTATGTATTAGCAGAGGCAACAGAACTTCATTATGTATTAGCAGAGGCAACAGAACTTCATTGTGTATTAGCAGAGGCAACAGAACTTCATTGTGTATTAGCAGAGGCAACAGAACTTCATTGTGTATTAGCAGAGGCAACAGATCTTCATTATGTATTAGCAGAGGCAACAGAACTTCATTATGTATTAGCAGAGGCAACAGAACGTCATTATGTATTAGCAGAGGCAACAGATCCTCATTGTGTATTAGCAGAGGCAACAGAACTTCATTATGTATTAGCAGAGGCAACAGAACTTCATTATGTATTAGCAGAGGCAACAGAACTTCATTGTGTATTAGCAGAGGCAACAGAACTTCATTATGTATTAGCAGAGGCAACAGATCTTCATTATTTATTAGCAGAGGCAACAGATCTTCATTATTTATTAGCAGAGACAACAGAGCTTCATTATGTATTAGCAGAGGCAACAGAACTTCATTGTGTATTAGCAGAGGCAACAGAACTTCATTGTGTATTAGCAGAGGCAACAGATCTTCATTATGTATTAGCAGAGGCAACAGAACTTCATTGTGTATTAGCAGAGGCAACAGAAAGTACAGTTTTGTACCTACCATAAATGTAGATGTCCGATAGATATGCAACTGCAGTCCTTACATATGGGTTGTCCTGACTCAGGCAGCCCTTCGGTCGGCTGGATTCCAAAGTCTGGGTCCGGCGTCGGCTGATGTCACCTCTTCCCCGACGTCAGAGCAACTGGGGTATAAAAGCATCAGCCAACGCCATCTTCTTCAGTGTTTCTTGCCCCAGATGCCAGGTGCCCTCCAAGGAAGGCTAAATTTAGAGACTGGATAAAAAATTCCAGACATGCACAACAGTAATAAACAGATACACCATAACAGATTTTCCCCAGCTAATTTGAAAAAGGGAAGTGGACCCAAAAAGGAGAATTTACAGAGGGGTAGGAGGGAGGGAAAACCTGACTGCAGTTGCATATCTATCGGACATCTACATTTATGGTAGGTACAAAACTGCACTATGTCCTTCAAGAATGCAACTGCAGTCCTTACATATGGGTTGAATACCATAGCCAAGCTGGGGGTGGTAGGATCTAAGATATAGATGGTGTAGCTAAAATGCCCTGCAGGACTGCCGAAGCAAAGCCTGCTCGGGATCTGGAATATAAAGGCAGGTTGTAGTGTTTGGAAAATGTATGCACGGAGCTCCATGTAGCAGCTTCTAGAATATCCTTTGTAGCCACCCCTCTTAGAAAGGCTGTGGAGGTGGCTATAGCTCTGGTGGAGTGTGGCCTGATATTGGCTGGCACACCTTTTCCATGGAAAGAGTAACAGAATCTGATGCAGTGTCCAATCCATTTTGAAATTGTTTGTTTAGAAATTGCCTTTCCTTGTACTCCAGCAGCGTAAGCTACAAATAGTTGGTCAGACTTTCTGTTGGCTTTTGTTCTGTCCAAGTAGTAGCGCAATTGTCTGTGTATGTCCAAAGTGTGCAGCAGCTTTTCTCCTTTATTTTGAGGATTGAGAAAGAAGGTAGGCAAGTGAATTGTTTGATTTAGAGACACCCTGGATATCACTTTTGGCATGAAAGAAGGATTGGTTCTTAAAGAAACTCTGTCCTGATGGAAAATGAGAAATGGAGATACTGCCATGAGGGCCTGTATCTCCGAGACTCTTCTTGCTGAGGTAATTGCCAACAGGAAAACTGTTTTCCAGGAGAGAAATTGCATTTCTGAAGATGCTGCTGGCTCAAAAGGAGGAAGAGTTAATTTTTCCAACACGAAGTTGAGGTCCCATGCAGGCACTGGTGGTTTTCTGGGGGGTTTGATATTCTTTATCCCTCTTAGAAACTGTCTTAGCAAAGGATGTGAAAACACAGGTGGATCACTGTTATATTTTGCTAAAATTGCTGAAGCATGTATTTTTATAGAAGAATATGAAAGGCCATTATGTAGCATTTCTGCCAAGTATTCTAGTATCTGTGGGATGCTCATTACTGATGCATCCTGACCCTTGTTGGCATTCCAGATGCTGAATCTCTTCCATTTGGCCGAGTAAGTCTTTCTGGTGGAAGGTCTGCGTGCTTCCAGTAAGATCTCTTGAACTTTCTTGGAGAGAGAGAGAGATATGGGGAGAAGTCATTGTACCCTCCAGGCTGTCAGCTGCAATGTTTGCAGGTTGGGATGAACCGTCCTGTAATTGTGCTGCGTCAGAAGTAGAGGCCACTGAAGCAAAGGCCACGGCTTGGTGCGAGTTATGCTCCTTAATAATGGATACCAGTGCTGTCTTGGCCAGTCTGGAGCTATCAAAATGCCTTTCGGTTGTTCTGCTTTGATCTTCAGTAACACCTTGGTCATTAATGGTAGAGGTGGGAATGCATAGATTGTTAGAGAGTTCCAGCTGAAGGAGAGAGCATCCATTCTCCAGGCTCAAGGATGGTGTGCCCTTGAGCAGAACTTCTTCAGATGATGATTGAGGTGAGAGGCAAAGAGATCTATGTCCGGCCTCCCCCATGCATGAGTTATTTGTGAAAAAATGTCTGGATGCAACTTCCATTCGTGCGGGTCCAAGATGTTTCTGCTCAGACTGTCCGCTAGAATATTGTCCTTGCCTGGAACAAACTGGGATTACAACTGTATGTTCAGTTTCAGGGACTTTTCCCAAAGAGTCATTGTTAGCCTGCAGAGGGGGTACGAATGAGTGCCTCCCTGTTTGTTTATGTACCACATAACAGTGGTGTTGTCTGTCTTTATTAGAAGTTGACCTTGCTGAAGAAATTTTCCGAAGGCCTCAATAGCATGAATCACTGCCAACATCTCTTTTTGATTGATGTGTAGATGCACTTCCCGGGGTGCCCATTGCCCTGGAATGCATCTGCCCTCCATGTGCGCCCCCCATCCATGATCTGAGGCGTCTGATGTAATGGTTTGGCTTGCTTGAGGTTTGTTGAAGGACATGCCTTTGTTTAGCTGGCTTGCTTGTGCCCACCACAAAAATTCCTTTTGTAGACATGGAATGAGTGGAATAATTGCTTCCAAGTTGTGGCTGTGCTGAGACCATAAACCTTTTAGGTACCATTGTAGTTTTCTCATGTGTAGTCTTGCCAGTGGAATCAGGAGAATGCAAGATGCCATGAAACCCAGGGCCTGCAGGATTTTCCTTGCAGTCATCTGGGTGTGTTTTACTAGGCTTTTGAAGTAATCTGGTAATTGTTCCTGTTTTTCTTCTGTGAGGAAAGCCATTTGTGAGTTTGTGTCCAGTTTAGCTCCTAGAAAAATTATTTGTTGGGATGGCAGTAGTCTTGATTTTTGAATGTTGACTGTGTATCCCAAAGCTTGTAGTAAGCGAATGACATAGTTCAAGTTTCTTATCAAGGCATGCTTGCTGTCCGCTTGTATAAGGCAGTCGTCCAGGTAAGGGTATATTTGTATCCCCTGGAGTCTGCAGTGTGCAATTACTGATGCCAGGCATTTCGTGAGTACTCTGGGCGCAGTAGATAAGCCAAAAGGCAATGCTGAGAATTGATAATGCTCTGACCCTGCAAGAAATCTGAGGTATCTTCTGCAACTGTGTCTGATTGGGACATGCAGGTATGCCTCCTTGAGGTCCAGAGTAACCAGCCAAGACCCCTTGCCCAGCATGGGAAGAAGTTGCTGTAACGTCAGCATTTTGAATTTTGGCACAATGAGAAAAGTGTTTAGAGCGGACAAGTCCAGTATAGGTCTCCATTGCTTTTCTTTTCTTGGAACAAGGAACAGTCTTGAGTAGAATCCCTGGCCTTGTTCCTGAGGAGGAACCTTTTCTATTGCTTTGATATTTAGCAACTTTGAAATTTGTATGAGTGCCTCTGCCCTTTGATTTTGTGGCAGGTTTGGCATGCCTTGTCTTGTTGGTAAGGTATGGAAGCGGAACCTGTAACCTTTGTCTATTATGTCCAGAATCCATTTGTCCTTTGTTAAAATGTGCCAATTCTTTGAAAATAAGGATAATTTTCCGCCTAAAGGTGCTTCTCTTTGAGCCTTGGTTGGCGGTGTCAAAGTCAAGTCATTGTGATTGTCCCTGTGGAGCAGTAGATGCCCCTGCGCCACTTCTCTGACTAGTCGGTTGCCATTGGCGGCCCCTGTAGGAGCCTCGGTATTGCCCTCTACCTCGAGCATGCCTGTTTTTTTCCCCTTTGGAACTTGTCAGTGTCTGGAAAGGACCAATTCTTCGAAGGCCAGTTCCTGCTGAACCTGCTGAACCTGGAGGAAATCTTTGACTGTTTGTACTGATTTAGCCTTTTCCTCAATTGATTTCAACACATCCTGAGCATTAGCACCAAATAGCTTGTGTTTTTCCAGAGGTGCATCTAGAAGCTTTACTTTAACATGATCTGGTAATGCCTGTTCTTTCAACCAAGCATGTCTACGTGACGCCCCTGTCATAGCTGCCCTACATGAAGCTTCCAATGCATCATAACCACACTGAAGAAAATGATTGCTAACCTGCTGGGTATTATGAACCAAATCCTGCAAGGCCTTTCTATATAAAGGCTCAGGAGAGGCTAACTTTTTCAGTAAATCATCCATCAAGAAATCCTGGTACTGAAACATATGAAAAAGACAGTTAAGTGCCCTCATGGCAAGGGTGGTTGAGGTATAAACTTTTTTGCCCCACCTCTCCAGGGACCTAGATTCCCTGTCTGTGGGCAAAGGGTTTTTGGCCGTGGAAGTGGCCACTCCTTTGGGCCCCTGAGAAATAGTTTCTAGATCAACAGAGTGGGCCTTAAAGAGATGCTTATGAGTTTCAGGAACCCTGTAATACCTGTCAGGCTTAACAGGAGCAGGAGGGAGAGAATCAGGAGAAGCACTCGAATCTGAGTACACATCATCCAATGCATCTAACACTGGGGGTATAGCTAAAGGCCTGTGCTGGGGTAACTTAAGGAAAGTACGTAGCCTTTTCCTGGAGTCAGAGAAATCCTGGCCCTGCCACTGAAAGTGCTCTCTCATGGAGTGGAGAATTTCCCCAAAAGAAATATCCTCAGGACCTCAGGAGAGGCAGAGGGAATAGATTCATCAGCATCAGAATCCTCGTAGGCCTGGAAGGATTCTTCCTGGGAATCTGAATGGCCTGAGTCACCAGAGGCTTCATCTGAGGAAAAGGTATCTGTCTGCTCAACCCTAGGCCTTTTGTCTGCAGGCGACTCAGAACCTCTGTCTGGATGAGCCTGAGAGCCTCTGATTAAGGAAATTAGATCTGCAGCTAAAGTCATGATCTGTTTATCTGAAGTGGGGCCCTGTGAAAAAGATTTAGGAGGGTGAGACTTAGCCTGGCGGGCAGCCTTAGCACATGTGTAGGCCTTGATGGACATAGACACCGGAGGCCTAGCTGCCCCACTTGCAGGAGTAACTTTGTCCACCGGTATGGTGTCAGGCAAATCTTGGGCTTCGGTTTCAGGAGGAGAAACAACAACCGGCACCGAGGAAGCCTCCGGGGCCGAAGTGAGTGGTAAAGCGGTGTCGTCAGTCTGGAGCGGTTGAATTACCGCCTCCGAAGAGATCAATACACTCGCGGTAGGCTTTGGCGTGGTGTCGGAAGTCGCGGGCTGAGAATGTCGGTCCCGGTCCTTCCGTTTTTTGGAAATATGTGTTGTCGGTGATTCTGACGGCATGATATAGGAGTAATTTTCCCCAAAAAAGTCTTCAGCAAATTCTGCCCGGCGCCTGAGTGTGCGCTTATTGAAGCAAGCACAGGCAGCACAGGCCGAGACGTCATGGTCTGGGCCAAGGCAAGGAAGGCAGTAAGAATGGAAGTCCTTATGAGGTATTTGTTTACCACAAGACAAACAGTTATTAACTTTTGCAGTTTTATCTGACATCGGCTGAGGCAAGAAAAGGTTCCCCAATGGGGTACTTAGCTTTTTGATGATTTCGGTAGCTGAAAATACAGGAGCTGGCCGACCGGCACTTGCGAACTGCTTCTGCTTCGGGCACCGCGCGGCAAGAAAGACTGAAGATGGCGTCGGCTGATGCTTTTATACCCCAGTCGCTCTGAAGTCGGGGAAGAGGTGACATCAGCCAACGCCGGACACAGACTTTGGAATCCGGCCGACCGAAGGGCTGCCTGAGGCAGGACAACCCATATGTAAAGACTGCAGTTGCATTCTTGAAGGACATCGTCATTATGTATTAGCAGAGGCAACAGAACTCCATTATGTATTAGCAGAGGCAACAGAACTTCATTATGTATTAGCAGAGGCAGCAGAACTTCATTATGTATTAGCAGAGGCAGCAGATCCTTATGTATTAGCAGAGGCAACAGACCTTCATTATGTATTAGCCGTGGCAACAGAACTTCATTATGTATTAGCCGTGGCAACAGAACTTCATTATGTATTAGCAGAGGCAACAGAGCTTCATTATGTATTAGCAGAGGCAACAGAACTTCATTATGTGCCTCTTTCAGAGGGTGGGCTGGTTGCCACCAACTCAGTGTGACTACATGTTCACCTCAGTACACTGTTTGCTTTTCAAGGAACAGTGTCCACCACTGGCTCAGAGGCTGTTAATGCAACTGGAAGATTACTGTTTGAGAATTCATGACAAATGGTGCCCACTCCTTAATCAGGTCTAGGGTTAACCTTACTGTAGGATGAGCAGTTTTCATCTTAACAGGTCTTATATAATGGAATCAAATACCTAATGAGCTTAGGAGTGCACCCATTTCTGACATCTTCCAAAGACAATGACTGCAATGCCTTCGTATTTTTACTATGTGTAAGGGTTACTGTTTATCTGGTTTGCTCAGTGACAGGGTCTGAATTTGTCTCATCATATACTAATCCATTTTATTCTGCTGTTTAATGCAGAATATTATAATGTGGAGAGTCTTTGTGAACATTGTACATATTTAATGTTTTATTTTTTGTAAAATGTTATCCTTTTGTCATTTATCGATCATTTTACATTCTGCCCTTGCTGATGCTGTATATAACATGTGTACATCTCATTTTGTAAGTGTTTGTTGATTTTGGCTTGGGTTATGGTTAAAAAGGGTCTCATAACCAATCTACTCACCTGGTTAAAAATGGTAATTAAATAAACACTTACTTACACCCACTCCTCCTCTCTGCACCATCCACTCCCAGTAGCACCTGAATGTAGGCCTACTTATAGTGACCCTGAAAGCATTATTATTGCAGTATCTGTAATTCTGAAATTATCTCCTAGTTACCTGTAATGAAATACCTGTACCTCCCAAGACCCTCTGCATCTCTCATGACTATTGTTTTCCAAACATCACTCTGAAGTCATGCATCACTTCTGATTTCTATAATGTATTTGCTTTCTTCTTCTGGAACAGCACTCTATTTGTGGTTTACCTTCATACGTGCTTTCTGCACACGGGCGAATGACAGATGTTTGAAAGGATGTTTGCAAAGTTGCCAAACGAAGTAAAAATGCTTTGAATGTGCAATGAGTGAATGCACAGTGATATTTGCTCATTGTACATTTGGCATTTTTGGTGCAGATTGCACTATAGTGGGGATCAGAAAATGGACCCTTTCCCCACTGTAGTACGATCTCAGTGTTAGTATATTAAAGTAGTGGGGGTGTGGGGGTGTAGGGGGTCTTACCCCCCCCTGCATTAAACTTCATTACACTTCATATTCGACTTTTGTGTTCGAAAATCAGTGAATCTGCTTTTTGATTTGCTGATTTTTAAACATTGGAAACTGTTGCGGTTTTGTGTTTCGTGCTTACAATTCCCTCATATGAGCAATCGCACAAGTGATTTTCATCTCTGTAAAGGTAAACCTCTATTTGCATCTTCCCACACACACACAGTGTTTTTTTAAGGAACACTCTCATCATTCAGCAGTATTTCTACTTAGATGTTATTTGTTTTGCTTTCAACACTGATCTATACATTTTTACACCACTAAGTCCTTAAGTGCTGCTTGTCTCTGATATTCTTGTAGTAGGCTCTTTTTTCTATTACAAGCTTACATGCTATCAGTTTTACCAAACAGTACCGTCTACTTTGAGTTTCAAACATGTGGTAAGGAGAAGCCTGTAACTTTTAAAAAAAGAGATTGATGGACTTCTCATTTCATAAGTAGTCCTTCGTGTTGATAAGTATTTGTTCTCAGAAACATTTTACTTTCATATGTATCAAACAAAATGTTGGTCCAGTCCTGCCCATACAGCCTTTAACTTCAGTTATTTGACTATAAACTTATAATACTGTAATTTCTTCATAGTATCAGTGTGTACCTGCCATTTTCGGGAGTAGGAGTAAATATATTTTTTTCAGCATAATACACGATTTTCATTTCCTAAAATTACTTAATGAGCGAAATATGAATTGTTTTCTTACTTCTGTTTATAGTGCAGGCTGATACGATCAATATATTGCAAAGTTGGGGCAATATACTGGCATCACAAGTGTTATGAACATGCATTCAGTTTGGTGCTTGCAGTCTCACAGTTCTTGTATATTTTATATTCTCACCCAAAATGCACAACTAATTTCTTCAGAACAATTCAAGAATCTCACAGCTGTCGTTTCCTAGTACGAGAAAGAGCCATTTTTGACATTTTGGCAGTAAATTATCTTGTTACCACTGTGTGGTAATCTTTTTCTGATCTGTATCCTTTTACTTACATCATTTGAAATATTCTGAAAAAGAATGAACATTAAGGAGCAAACATGGAATTTAATTTATACAATGATCATATATATATATATATATATATATATATATATATATATATATATATATATATATATATATATATATATATAGACACACACACACACATATTACCACTTTTAACACAACCTGACCGCGCCCCCTTTTGGATTTCCTTCAGAGATCCCCCACGTCATCATCCTGTTCCTCCAGATATGAATACCTGTTCCTCACCATATCCTAATATTCGGCCACATCTTGTCTTTCCTCTTCTCATCTTCCTGAGACAATGTCACTCTAATGTATGTCGACATACTCTTTTGGGATAGGGTATCCATGGCCCATTGCAGGTGTGAGGGCAGCAATCTGGTTCAAACAGCAGCCTGGGTAGTGGCAGGGAGACAGGCAGGAGGGAGATACTGAGGGACTTCTGTTGTCTTCCATGGTGGAAGGGCAGTAGCAGTGCAGGATGGAAACTACAAATAGATGGTGTGCAGCCCTTCACACTGTAGTTCGGTCTGTTCCTACTGTTTTTACAACTGCAACCCACAAATAACAACAACAATGCAATCATGCATGTTTGTATGTTGTCTCAAACAATGTGTAGTACGGATGTCGACATCTGTAATCAGGGCTTTTATAAATTCAGTCCCATGCCCACTCCTGGAAGGAGGGACTGGGTATTTGGCCACTCAGTCTGTTGTCCAGACAGATTATGGGCATGGATGCCAGTGTTTAAACAAAGGCCACTAGTAGCAAAGAAATAGCTTGTCCTTATCAAGCTGCCATCAATAAGTGAGTAAGCATCTTGCATTATCAAATTAAACAATGTATATGGAAGCTAAAAATTTACACATGGAGCCATCTGCTGCCACAGCAATATTTGGTAATTTCATAAGAGCAGGTACACTAGTCACTGCTATCAGCGGGTGTACTAGTTATTGCCATCAGTGGGCACATTAGTCATTGCCATCAGTGGGTACACTAGTCATTGCCATCAGTGGGTACACTAGTCATTGCTGTCAGTGGGTACACTAGTCACTGCCATCAGTGGGTACACTAGTCACTGCCATCAGCAGGTACACTAGTCATTGCTATCAGTGGGTGCACTAGTCATTGCCATCAGCAGGTACACTAGTCATTGTCATCAGCGGGTACATTAGCCATTACCATCAATGGGTACACTAGTCACTGCTATCAGCAGGTACACTAGTCATTGCCATCAGCAGGTACACTAGGTTCATAGGCTGGTACTAGGCTATCGGCCCTAGGGCCTATGCAAGTCTAGCCATAACAATTCCCTGGAAATTTCTTCCCACAATATTTACTTCTCTGGGCCCCTGTCTAGCAGGGTGACTGACATGATCCCTGGGGTGAATTTCCTATCTCCCATCCAATCATCAAGGTTCCTTTTGAAGAGGGCCAATGAGGCACTCTGCTTGACATGTATGGGCAGTCTATTCCAGAGTATGGGGAGTCTCTGGGTCAGGAAACTATCCCTCCAGCATGTTTTGTTCATTGTGATGATAAGGTTTAGATCCCTGGAGCGTGTGGCTCTGAGGGATTGGGATTTCTTTAAGTGGAGCATGTCCAACAGCTCAGGGTTTGACATGGCCTTGTATGTTAAACAGAGATCACCTCTGAGTAGACTATATGCCACAGAGTACAACTGGAGTTTTTTTAGACAGTCGGCATATGGCATCTGCTTTAGGCCTGTGATTCTTTTAGTGAGGTATTTCTGTGGCCTTTCCAGCTGTTGCAGATGTCTTGTGAGGTACATACCAAATGGGGCATTATACTCTATGATGGGTCTAATGAGGGATGAGTACAGTGGAACAATGACCTCTTTTTTTCTGAATGAAAAGCCCTTAGTGATGAGGTGTGCCACATAGAAGGATTTCCTGACTGTTGTGGCGATGTGGTTATCGAAAGTGAGACCACTGTCCACTTGTGTCCCTAAGTCTCTCATCACACTTTTGATGTTTAGTGTCCTGCTACCTATGTGGTAATTCATGGGTACATGTTTTTTTTCCAAAGGGGATAACTATACATTTCTTAGCATTAAGCTTGAGCCCATGGCTCTGGCACCAGGCCTCTGTTTCTGTAAGGCCCTTTTGTAGAATATCCACATCCTTTGGGGATTCAATAATGGCTCCCAGTTTGCAGTCATCTGCAAACTTTGTTAGCCAGAGTCCCTTAGTGTTGGCCTGTACTTTAGAGAAGTAGATGCCAAACAAGAGTGGTCCCAGGACTGAACCCTGAGGTACTCCACTTGTCACTTATCTGGAGCTGGATTTGGAGTCAGCTACTTTTACAGTCTGGGTTCTGTCAGTAAGCCAGTTGGCAACCCATCGAGTGACATAGGGATTTATGCCCAGCTTAGTAAGTTTATCTATGATTCCAGAGTGGGGGATGGTGTTGAAGGCCTTGGCGAGGTCCAGATAGGCTGTGTGGACTGCCTTACCCTCGTCCACAGCACTGGAGATCGATTTGAAGACGTCAATCAGATTAAGGAGACAAGATCGGCCCTTCACAAACCCAAACTGGGTGGGGTCCAGTGTTTGAAGGTTGCCAATGTCTTTGTTAATAAGTTCCATGATAATGCATTCCATGCCCTTGCAGATCAGGCTTGTCAGACTGATGGGACAGTAGTTCTCAGGATCCAAGGTGGATCCTCCCTTGTGGAGCGGGATAACTGTGGCTGTGTGCCACTCAGTGGGCACGAAGCCTGAGGTGAGGCTATGATTAAACATGACACTTAGGTGGGGTGCCAGTTCATTTTGTAGTTCGTGTAGTACACAGCCCGGGATGTCATCTGGCCCCATGGATGCTGTGTTCTTAGCTTTGGAGAGTGCTGTTTCTACCTGTGTGGCTGTGATTATCAGAATTTGGCAATCTTTTGGTATTGAGATGGGCCCTTTAGGGGGTGAGAGAGGGGTGAAGTTGGCACTAAATCGATCTGTCAGGATACTGGCAATATCCTTGGGATCAGTATATTTAATGCCATTGTGCTGTAGCTCAGAGCAGATCTGAGCATTGCCATTTAGATTCTTGACATAACTATAGAATGCCTTGTGGTTGTCTTTGGAATCTTTGGCAATTTTATTTTCGTAACTAGCTTTTGAGGATTTTATAAGGGATCTCAGCTTCTTACTGGGGCTGGTGAGGGAGTGTTTTGCATCCTGGGATTTTCCTATTTTCTGCAACAGTTTCTTCCTTCTGTTGTATAGTTTGTTTATAGCAGGGGACCACCAGATTGGCTTCCTTTTTTGGAGAAGAGCATCTTGGTTCTGTTTGGGATGGCACGATTCATGCACGAGTGGATATGCTCGTACTGTGCCTTAGTGTAGGATTCTGCAGTTGAACTTCCAGATCCTGTCTGCATGGGTGTTATGAGTTGGCTTTGGAGAAGTTTTTTAAGGAGGTTTCCTTACTGGGGGGTGGGGATGGGATGTGGATGTCAAGGGTGATTTGCTTATGGTCAGACCTGACCAATGAGGGGGTGACCACTGGTGTGGAGCATCTATCTCCCATGTTGGTAATGACCAGGTCTAGGATATTAGAGCCCCTGGTGGGACAATGGATTAGTTGATCCAGGGTGTTAGAAATTATGAATTCCAAGAACCGTTGGGAAAATGAGTTGGTACCTGAGTAGTTTTCCCAATTAATGGCAGGGTAGTTGAAATCACCCAGTAATAGGGTGTTTGGTTGTATCTTAATATTTTCCAGTATGTTTAGGAAGGTGTAGTGAGAATCTTGGGGTATGGTGGTCATTGCCATCAGCAGATACACTAGTCACTGCTATTAATGGGTACACTAGTCATTGCCATCAGTGGGTAAACTAGATATTGTCATCTGTGGGTACACTAGTCATTGCCATCAGGGTCTATATTATATATTTGAAGTTTCAAAACTTTGAATCCCATATGTTAGACAACATACGATCAAAGTTTGAAACTTCGAATATATAATAAAACATAAAAAAAAAAAACTTACCTTAACACTCCGAGACAGGGGGCAAGCCACCCTGAGCCCCCCACATTCCCAAACTTAAATATACCACCTCTGAGATCACACTTCAGTGCAGAAAAGGGAAATTATCCATTTCTGCACCGTGCGGTGCCATTACATTTAGCATTCAAACTTTTCAAAGTTTGATCATATGGTGTCGATCATATGACATTCAAACTTTGAATAGTTCATTCTTCTAATAGGAACCCTTGCCATCAGTGGGTACACTAGTCACTGCTAACAGTAGGTACAGTAGTCATTGCCATCAGTGGGTACATTGACAGTCATCACTGTTTAGCCGAGGCACATTGAGTATTACAAATGCCTAATGGTGAAATCACTGTTAACTTGTAGTTTGTATGTACACAGGGTATGTTATTTATTTATTTATTTTGTCAGGGTGGAGCATTGATGCAAATGACCAACTGCAGGCTCGGCCAACTTTATTTGAATAGCAACTGAAAACTGTACATCAACATGACTTTAATGTGCAAAACACATGAGTGCAGGAAACTGAGCACATACACAGAGGTTACCGTATTTGCTGTAGTCAAGCAAATGTTTCAAGAGCAAAATATATGTAAATATTTACATAAAAAGGCAAGAAAAAGAAAAAAGGACAGGAGAATAGGAAGGAGAGGAGGAGGAACAGAAGGAGTTTAAGAGTAACCCTGAAGATAAATTACTCAACTGTATATTGGTAGGTTATCATCTGCAAATTAGTCACCCCCACCTGAGTATGTGAACAATTAGATTCTGTGGATTTGTGTTACAATAGTTAGGCATTACCTACCAGATATGTGAGCAGACAGTTGAAAATAGGTATGCAAGCTGAAAGAGGGTGAGATGGTGTCTCTTGTTATGGACCTACTCTGCTGGAGGTGCAGCATCATGTCACAAGCTCCGTATACAGCATCATGTGGCAAGCTCCGTATACAGCATCATGTGACAAGCTCCATATACAGCATCATGTGACAAGCTCCGTATACAGCGTCATGTGACAAGCTCCGTATTCAGACAGTTGCATTCATCCTGCTTATTTAGAAAATGCTTCACTTGACGTCTGAAACCTGAGTAGTCAGTAGAGTTTAACTAGGTCATATGAAAGTGGTACACATAGTTTTGGTGTAAGGACTGAGACGCTATGACTAATAGAGTGTAGCCTGAAGGAAGGTGCTTGTAGAGATTGGCCACATCTGTCGTGGTCCCTGAGGTTAGAGCTTTGAGGTGAGAGAGGAAGAGATGTGCAGTACTTAAATATGAAAATGAACACGGCTGTTACTGTAGTCTGTCGTGTGCCTTAGACCATACACTCTGTCATTGTTACAACTATTTATTTACGCTGGCTTGGTATTGCTATACATACCCCCTACCCTGTCAAAGCTGTTACTGTAGTCTGTTGTGTGCCTTACACCATACACTCTGTCATTGTTACAATTATTTATTTACGCTGGCTTGGTATTGCTATACATACCCCCTACCCTGTCAAGGCTGTTACTGTAGTCGGTTCTGTGCCTTACACCATACACTCTGTCATTGTTACAATTATTTATTTACGCTGGCTTGGTATTGCTATACATACCCCCTACCCTGTCAAGGCCGTTACTGTAGTCTGTTGTGTGCCTTACACCATACACTCTGTCATTGTTACAATTATTTATTTACGCTGGCTTGGTATTGCTATACATATGTAGTCTGTTGTGTGCCTTACACCATACACTCTGTCATTGTTATAATTATTTACTTACGCTGGCTTGGTATTGCTATACATACCCCCTACCCTGTCAAGACTGTTACTGTAGTCGGTTCTGTGCCTTGCACCATACACTCTGTCATTGTTACAATTATTTACTTACGCTGGTTTGGTATTGCTATACATACCACCTACCCTGTCAAGGCTGTTTCTGTAGTCTGTTGTGTGCCTTACACCATACACTCTGTCATTGTTACAATTATTTATTTACGCTGGCTTGGTATTGCTATACATACCCCCTACCCTGTCAAGGTTGTTACTGTAGTCAGTTGTGTGCCTTACACCATACACTCTGTCATTGTTACAATTATTTACTTACGCTGGCTTGGTATTGCTTTTTTCCCACTTTTCTGAGATTTAAAAAAGTTCAGTTACAGGCTTGCTGTTCTTGAACTGTTTGTAAGTTTCTGTGAAGCCATTTTTTGCTTGGGCCAAAGGGAAGTCTCTCTGTTGATCAGTGGTAGTGAAAAACATTGAGCAGCCTGCCTGCCCCTGTGGGAGTGGTTACTGACTTGAAACTGTAGTTTTATTGGCCATTTTGGGTCAATTCCAAAACTCCTTCATCTTCCTCTCTTAAAACCCTCTTTTGCGCGGTTTTGCACTTTTTTGTGCATAGCACAACAGCGGGCAACGCTGCCTAATTGGGTTTAAACTATTCCTGGCTCCACAATGTCTGCTCTTCACTTTTTCCCTTAGAACTGCTCTATCTCTCAATTTAAACACCATATTCTCATTCTAAGGCCATTCACTGGTCCAATTAAGTAATCCTTCAAGTTAGCACTATTAAACCATAACCACTACTTACTCTTATACTCTCTACGATTACCCTGTCCTCTATTGGTCCATATTAAATTCAGTTTCCCTATATTACTCTAGCATGTCCAAAGGTCAGTCAATGGTTTCCTCTCCAGTCTAGCTGGTGAATCTGGGAATTTTGAGGCAATGTTACAACTGTCTCATGTACAAGGACAACCCTCTCCTCCTCCAAACAGGTTCAAATATATGTGAGAGATGCAACTATTTAGCCAAACTGGAGGCTGAGCTCTCTCATCTCAAAACTGGTGTAACCAGTCAGGAGGAGAAGGTAACCTCACACAACACAATTCCAGTATCACATAGTCCCACCACATCAGTGAACCAAACACATAAATACACAAAAACATGTTCGGAGGCTCTAAATAAAAATCTACCTAAGCAACAGAGACCTCCAAAGCAGACATCCAAGCAAACACTACCTCAAAACAAAACACGCACAACACATAGCCCACAAAGTCAGTGTGCCAAGCAGCCACAGCCCTTAAGGCTGAATAACACACCTGATACTCTTGTAATAGGTGACTCTATTGTCAGACACACTGACATCCTGCTCACCAGGCTGAATAAAGAGAAGGTCACGGTGAGCTGCCTGTTGGGTGCTAGGATCCACCACATAACGCAAGCACTCAGGTCACTCCAAAGCAAATACAAATATGACTCAGTCATTGTACATGCTGGTGTGAATGACCTGAGATGTACCTCCCTGGACTACATGAAAAGAGACATAGAGGAGCTCTCTGATCATGTAGCCCAGGCTGGTATGACCCTGACCTTGAGCAGCATCTTACCCTCACCTAGAATGATGCCACAGTACAAAGACAAAATGATCGATTTTAACAATTGGCTAAAATGTTGGTGTCATTCAAAGGGGATCCAGTGTCTGTCAGCCTGGGATGACATGCTCGACAAGCCACGTTGTTTCGCTAGGGACAGCTTGCACCTGTCACCACTGGGATTTCAGATTTAGGAAAGGCTCTTGCCACCCCCATAGTGCCTTTTTTAGGCAAGGCTCAAAAGTCAAACCCACCCCCATAGACAGCACAAGGAACAAGAAACTAAGGGTAATGCTGCTAAACGCCAGAAGTCTTAACCTCAAGATGCACGCACTCAAAGCTCTCCTCAGTATGGAGAACATCGATATCTGTGCAGTGACAGAAACCTTGTTCAAGGCTCCAGAGAACACCCCAGCACAACCAGGCTATACCTCATATCATGCTTTTCGGACCCAAAATCCGGACCAAACCACAAAAGGAGGGGGAGTTTCCATATTTATCAAGGATATCCACACCTCCAGGTTAGTGGCATTGCACGAAGTATCAGAGACCATCCATGTGCAACTAACAGTGGGCAAGACTGCTTTTCAGTTTATAGCATCCTACAGACCACCCTCTCAAAGTCAGGAATCCCACTCAGCTTTCCTGAAAACATTGGAGAACATGAAGATCTCTCCGAACACCATTATATTGGGCGACTTCAACTACCCAAACATTGACTGGGAGCACTACTCAATCCCCAGCACCTTAGCCCAAAGGTTCCTGGAAATTATAAACTCAAATGCTATGGAACAACTAGTCACCACTCCCACAAGAGGGGACAACATACTAGACCTGATCATTACCAACATGGGGACTCTATGCTCCACACCAGAAGTACATCCCTCATTGGTAAGATCAGACCATAAATTAATTTCACTGGATGTCCACATCCCGACCCCACCCCCAGCCCAGAAAACCACAGTGAAAAACTTCTCAAAAGCGAACTTCTATCTACTCAAAATTGAAGTGGAATCCTTCAAGGCCCCAGGGCCAGTGGAAACTATGGCCCAAACTGCAGAATCCTATATAAACGCATTCTACGGACATCTCCAGGAATGCATGGATCATGCTATCCCAAACAAAACCAAGACCCAATCATCCAAAGGCAGACATCCAATCTGGTGGACCCCTGCCATAAATAAACTGCACAACAGAAGGAGGAAGCTACTACATGATAGAGCAAAATCCCTAATAGGGAAGGCATCTCTGATCAGTACTAGCAAAAAATTACAATCCCTCATAAAATCCTCCAAGGCCAGCTTCGAGAGAAAAATTGCACAGGACACCAAAGACAATCATAAGGCTTTTTTTCAGTTATGTTAGAAACCTGGGATGCAACTCCCAGACTTGTTCTGAGTTGATTCTAAATGACAAAAAATACACTGAACCCACAGACATCACCAATATCCTGGCAGACAGGTTCAGTGCAAACTTCTCCACCCCCTCCCCCCCAAAAGAGCAAGTATCTATCCCAGCAGAGGGCTGCCTCCCAAACATCTCTGATGCTCAGGTGAAGGCTGCCCTCTCCAAAGCAAAAAAACACTGCTTCCTTGGGACCAGATGGCGTCCCAGGTTGCATCCTACATGAATTCCAAGAGGAACTAATCCCTCAAATAAAACAGCTATACAATCTCAGCCTCACTACAGGATATGTGCCCACAGAATGGCGTACAGTAACAGTGGTCCCACTCCACAAAGGTGGGGCCTCTATGAACCCTGGAAACTATCGCCCCATAAGCCTGAATAGCTTAGTCTGCAAGGCTATGGAGAGGATCATCATGGAGCTCATAAACAAAGACATTGGCCCTACAGACACTAGATCCTACCCAGTTCGGCTTTGTCAAGGGCAGATCCTGCCTTTTGAACCTGGTTGACTTCTTCGAAGCAGTCACCAAAGCCATAGATGAAGGGAAGGTAGTCCACACAGCCTATTTGGACCTTGCAAAGGCATTTGACACAATATCCCACTCGGGCATCATAGATAAGCTATCCAGCTTAAATATAAACCCCTATGTCACAAGATGGGTCGCAAACTGGCTCAAAGACAGAACCCACAAAGTGAGAGTTGCTGGAGCCATGTCAGACTCAAAACCGGTCACAAGTGGCGTTCCACAGGGTTCTGTCCTGGGACCACTCTTGTTCGGTATATACTTTTCCGAGGTACAGGCAAATGTGGGAGGACTTTGGCTCACCAAGTTCGCAGATGACTGCAAACTGGGCGCCATAATCAACTCTCCAGCTGACACAAACATCCTTCAAAAAGGTCTCACAGAGACAGATAACTGGTGCCAGTGCCATGGTTTAAAGCTAAATGCCAAAAAATGTATAGTCATACCCTTTGGCAAAAACAATGTGCCCACAAATTACCACATAGGCGGAAACCCATTAAGTACAGAGAAAGTTATTAGGGACCTGGGGACCCAAGTTGATAGCAATCTCTCCTTTGAAAACCACATTGCCATAGTGGTTAGAAAGACCTTCTACATAGCCCACCTCATCATGAAGGGTTTCACATCTAGATCAAGAGAGGTAATCGTGCCCCTTTATTCATCCCTCATCAGGCCCATCACAGAATGCAATGCCCCTTTTGGGATGTACCTTACCTGACACCTGCACAATTAGAAAGACCCCAAAAGTATCTCACCAAGAGGATCAAGGGTCTCAAACAGATGCCATATGCTGCTCGGTTAAAAAAACTCCAGCTCTACTCAGTTGCATACCTCTTACTTCGAGGCGATCTATGCCTGACATACAAAGCTATGTCAAATTCAGAATTAATGGACATGCTCCACCTCAGTAAATTTAAATCCCTTAGAGCCACACACTCGAGGGACTTGAACCTCAGCACAGAAATAAATAGAACTTGCTGGAGGGACAGGTTCATAACCCAGAGGCTCCCTTCGCTCTGGAATAGAATTCCAGTTCATGTGAGGCAGAGCACCTCACTGAATCTCTTCAAGAAGAATCTCGATAGGTGGATGGGGGATCGTAGGTTTGTCCCAGGGATTACTCCTGTGTCACTATTAGACAGAGGCACAGTAAACTAAACCTTAAAAAGGGCACAGTATACTCAAATCAAGGGGTGGCGTAAGCCATACAGAATCAGACTAGGCTTATAATTGCCTCAGG
Organism: Protopterus annectens; assembly: GCF_019279795.1. Classification (NCBI taxonomy): domain Eukaryota; kingdom Metazoa; phylum Chordata; order Ceratodontiformes; family Protopteridae; genus Protopterus; species Protopterus annectens. The sequence goes on from NC_056747.1 coordinate 1,343,078,588, forward strand.
GCAGATAGCCTAGTATGAACCTATGAACATATGAACATACCCCCTACCCTGTCAAGGCTGTTACTGTAGTCTGTTCTGTGCCTTACATCATACACTCTGTCATTGTTACAATTATTTATTTACACTGGCTTGGTATTGCTATACATACCCCCTACCCTGTCAAGGCTGTTACTGTAGTCTGTTCTGTGCCTTACAGCATACACTCTGTCATTGTTACAATTATTTATTTACACTGGCTTGGTATTGCTATACATACCCCCCACCCTGTCAAGGCTGTTACTGTAGTCTGTTCTGTGCCTTACACCATGCATTCTGTAATTGTTACAATTATTTATTTACGCTGGCTTGGTGTTGCATTGTCTCTGTTTATACATACCCCTACCCTGTGAGTGATAACTGAGCTTATACTCAGTTTGCCATGTATTCTGCACCTTTTTCCATTGTGGAATATATTGCACAAAATAATGTTCATCCATGACTTTTTTTTATCACCCCTTCTGCTTAAAGGTTTGGCATATTTCATATGACCTGTAGAGCACCTACAAGGTCCCCTGCATCCTATAACAGGGAGCACACATGCTGTGCATTAAAACATCAGTGTTGTCTTTCTTTGACTCAGGCAGCCAGTCTGTGTCTATTCAGCTGAGGTTTAGGGAAAACGTAGGTAGCACTTGCCTACTATGTGATATACTGTAGATCTTTACACCCTTCCACACTTGTGACACACTTTACCATGTGTGACAAGGCTCAAGTTCGTGGCCTTGTGGCCCCTATACTCTGCATTCTGACAGCTTCACAACTGGAGTATTTTCTGTTCTTAGTGTTATTGTCTTAGTTTAATTTTCTAAACTTCAGTAAGCAAAAATCTACTGCATTAGCTAAATTGAAGAGATTAGTACGTAAAATGTAATTACATACCTGGAATCATGGAATCACTTCTGCAGTCATATAGCATTCCAAGTTCAAAGGGGCGTCCAAGAGATGGTAGCTGCAGGACCTTATCGGACAGTTGTATTCCCTGTCTGCAGAGAATTAAATTTAGACTTACTGTTATACAAGATTTTCGTTATACAGGTACACATCTATGTTGCAATATGTACTATATATATTAGTTCAATGCCACAGTGTCAGACAGTACGAAGATGTAGGTGCTTATACCTTACTGTTATTCTTGTAAATGTATCACAATTTAATATAAGGAGTTTTCCATGATGATATACTATAGCTCATCTTATGTGAAGAACATGTGCCCTGGCACATCCAGAGTTAGTTAAGTTATTTACATCACAAATACAAGGTACAGGATTCGATTCTCACCTTTGAAAGAGAAACTGACTGGGCTTAAAATGGCCAACAAGGCCAGCTAGTCTAGTACTTACATGTGAACCTATAAGGTTAATGGACTCTGGATTTGGATGTTTACCTTTCAGAGCCCGTTTACATCCTGGCCAACTTCCCTGGTCGTGAACTGAATTTAGTGCCGAGTTCCATCCATCTAGATTTTAATTAAAATGAACTACAACAGCTGGAAATGGAAACACGGAAACATAGTTTTCTAGTAGTAACAACTAGTTTGCTAACTGCTGTCCCTTTCACTAACAATCAGAAAAGTGTTGACATTTTTTTGACTGTCTAATACTTTCCCACATTGAATGAATTGCCAAGTACCTGCACCATGCACTGTTCAAATGCTTTGCTGAATTTAAGCTCACTATATCCCCTGGAAGACGGTTCTGCATTTTCACCATATTCGCTGTATAAAACAAATTCTGCGATAGTTCTTAGACGATTCTCTTGATTTTGCTTTCCAGGCAATTCATTTTGGGGAATGCCATTCACTTGGACTTGGTTGTGTTGGTACTTTCAAAGTACTTGAAAGGTTCAGTTACATCTCCACTCCCTTCCTTTCTGAAGGGGACACTGGTCTCTTATCATAGGAATTTATTAGGCCAATGGCCCCAGATCCCTTTTAAACCTAGCCATTCAGGCCCCTTTGTTTCTATTTATCAATGCCCACGGGATTCTAATCTTTCCTAAATACCTTCTTCATCAAACCAGGAAACATTTTATTTTTGTCAGATTTACACAGGTTTACTGACCACTTGGATTCCTCACTCCACCCATATCTACCATGACCCATTCATGCATGTACTGACCAGATAGAAACACACAGAGCTCTGGCTCCTTTTTACGACACACCCGTAGTTATACGGGTCTACAGTAATGACCACAGCCAAGTATCATGGGAGGTGGACACAACTTTAGGTAAAATAGGGGAAGTTTATTTGCACAGTAAAATGAACCTGTCTCTCCATATCATCCTGCATCTACTGTTGAAAATTCATGTTCCTGGTTTCAGTGTCTGTGGAGCTATTAGGTCAGTGGAGATACAACAGATCAAGTCAAACGGGACCTCTAATGGCACAGCAGGCAAGGTATAGATTGCCCATACGGAGTCTATGAATCACAGAGTAAAGAGACAGAGATTCTAGCCTCTCCTGGTAGCTTGGGGTATTTACACCAGTGCTGTTCTTGGTTAGGAACATTTGGGGCTTCTCCACGTGCTTGATATGTCTAGTGTGGTACATCACAAAGGGGGCATTGTACTCGGTGATTGATTTAGTCAATGCTGAGTAAAGGAGAATTATAATGGCTTTAGATCTAGATAATAAACTTTTGGCAATCAGTTGTGCTACACAGAAGGACTTTCTCACTACAGTTGCTATATGATGATTGAAGAAGGAATTGTCGATACATGTTCCAAGACAAGATTTTAGTTTTGTAGCGGGGTACTGTCGATACTGTATGCTGACGGCAGAAGTTATTTTTCATATGCAATAATACAACACTTTAAAACTGTTACATTATAATACTAGAAAATATTAAGGCACTCATTTTAAACTGATAGTATTACCTAACAGGGTACAAATTCTACTTAAAAACAAAAAATGTTAGAGAGAAAAAAACATAATGTTGTTAAAATAAAAATAAGCATTATATTCAAATTCAAGATAATTTATTATAATTTATCTATGAGACTGAATTACCAATCAGATTTAAAAATTTCAACATAAGAAAACTTCATGCTATTATAACTAATATAACTATATGCATTATGTACAGTCTGTCTTTTAAGTGACATAATTCTTCTTTCATTACATGCAGAGTGACTGCAAAGGTAGAGGTGAGTAGTAGTACCCAGGCTGACAGTGAGGCACCACTGTCAGAGGATGCCAAACTTCCTGTGGAAGGGGAGCTGGGAAGGGTTACAAGGAGAGAGTTGAGACAGGCTCAGCTCTCAGACACTACATTGCAAGGCCTGAGGCAGGTAGCTAGGGAGGCACCTGAGTCTCAAGGGAAGGGGAAATCTGTATACTGGGACAAAGAGTTACTGTACAGAGTGCATCACTGAGGGAGGGCTAGAAGGTGAGAGGGTACAGCAGTTGGTAGTGCCCAGAGCCTACCATCTGGTGCTTCTAGCCATAGCCCATAATATTCCCTTTGCAGGTCATATGGGCATAAAACATACAAAGAGACATATTGTGCAGATTCTATTGGCTTTGAATTTCCAGAAATGTAACAGATTAATGCAGGACATGTGAGCAGTGCCAAAAGGTAGGCAAGGCAGGAGACAAGGTGAGAGCTCCTTTGATGCCTTTACCTGTGATTGAGAAGCCATTTCAATGGGTAGCTATAGATATTGTGGGGCCTCTGAGTACCCCAAGTTCCACAGGGAAAAAGGATATCCTAGTAGTAGTAGATTGTGCTAAACGATACCCCGAGGCAGTGGTTCTGTCCTCCATTGAGGCAGAAAAGGTGGCAAATGCTTTGTTAGAGATTTTCAGCAGGGTAGGTTTCCCAAAAGAAATACTGTTTGACAGAGGTGCCAGTTTCATGTCAGACCTGCTGGCTTGTCTGTGGAAGTACTATGGGGTGAAGCACATGAAGAACAACCCCTTCCATCCCCAGACTAATGGTCTTCTTGAGAGTTTAAACTCTACAATCAAGTCCATGTTGCGGGCATTTGCAGACCAGTTCAAGAGGGAGTGGGACAAATACTTGCCCTATCTGTTGTTTGCTTACAGAGAGGTTCCCCAGGAATCCACAGATTTTTCACCCTTTGAGTTGCTGTATGGGCATAGGTTGAGGGGGGTTCTATATTAGAACATCAAAGTTTCACAACTTCGAATGTTGTTGTTGTCCGAAACACATACACACAACACAAGCACACCAAAAAAACAGCAATCCACACACATACATCTAACCCTACACTAAACTGTACATACACCACTAACTATCCATTTACCTTAACCCAAACCCTAACCCTAAGGTCCGTCACTATCGCACACTTACCTGACCCGCGCCCTAACCCTAACTTAGCTAACCCGCCCTAATCCTTACATCCACACATTCGCACACTTACCGGAACCAGACTCAACTTTCCATCACAGTGCTGAAAATAGCGAAGTGACAGAAACGGACAACTGAATTCTTTCCCTAGGAAAAAAATCGTTTTTCTGTAGCTTCGCACTGAATAAGGGTCGATATTAGAACATTCGAAGTTGTGAAACTTTGATGTTCTAATATAGACCCAGTGAGGGGACCTCTAGATTTAATTCGAGATTAGTGGGAAGGTGAGTGTGAACCTCACAAGGAGTCTGTTGTGGCATATGTCCTAAACCTCGGGACAAAACTCAGGAAACTCATGGTCTTGGCCCAGGAGAACCTGGCAGAAGCCCAACAACAGAAAAAGTGTGGTATGACAGGAATGCTCGAGCTAGAGAGTACGCTTTAGGGCAGCTGGTAATGGTTCTCATTTCTGCCAGACACAACAAGCTGCAAGCAGATAGGGAGAGACCCTACAAGGTGGTAAGAAAGGTAAGTGATGTTAACTACATGCTGGAACTGCTAGGCAAAAGGCAGGGGCACACATTGTACCATGTTAACATGATGAAACCTTACCATGACAGGGAGGCCCTTGTGCTGAGCATTTGCAGTGGATTGTAGGAAGAGTCTGAGGGAGATGTGGTGAATGATCTCCTCAGTGAGGCTCGGACTGACACCTCAGTGGAAGGGGTAGCAATGTCCCAGCAGCTATCTCCTACCCAGGTTTGAGAAATCTAAGCAGTGTAGCAGGGGTTTGGGGACATGTTCACTGGGAAATCAGGGTGCACCCACCTGGTGCAGCACCAGTGGATACAGGACCCCAAAGGCCTATTAGGCAGGCCCATTATAGGGTGCCTGACAGAGTCAGACTCTGAGGGAGGCGATACAGGAGATGTTGGAACTAGGGATGATTCATGAGTCCAACAGACACTGGGCCTCCCCAGTGGTGTGGGTGCCAAAGAAGGATGGCAGCACCAGGCTATGTGTGGACTACGAGAAATTAAACAGTTACACAGAATCAGATGCTTACCCCACACCTAGGACTGATGAGGCCCTAGAGTAGCTGGGTGGGGAAAAGTACCCTACAACTATTGATCTTACTAAGGGTTACTGGCAGGTACCCCTGACTCCCAGTGCTAAAGAGAAGTCAGCCGTTGTGACTCCTTTTGGCTTGTATGAGTTCACAAAGATGCCCTTTGGGATGAAGAATGCTCCAGCAACTTTCCAGAGGCTGGTAGATCATATCCTAGCAGGAGGGTTTGCCCTTGCTTACCTAGACAATATTGCCATCTACAACCATTCCTGGCAAGAGCACCTTCAACATGTCAGGGAGGTGCTGGGCAGACTACAGAGGGCAGGATTGACCATTAAGCCAAGCAAATGTCAGGTGGGTGTAGTAGAGGTCTCCTACCTGGAACACAAGAGTGGGGAGTGGTAAGATAAGGCCAGAACCTGCGAAAGTGGAAGCCATTCAGGCATGGCCTGCAACTGTTATCAAAAATCAGGTGAATGCATTCTTAGGGACAGCAGGGCACTACAGAAAGTTCGTCCCCAATTATAGTACCATAGCTGCTCCCCTCACAGACCTGACAAGGAAGAACAGGGCCAGCCAGCAAAAGGCCAAGTTGCTAAGATGGAGCCTAGGGTTGCAAGCGTATATGTCAGTGCAGCACCGCCACGGGATTAACAATGCCAATGCAAATGGGCTCTTAAGACAAGGAATGGGGTAAGGTGTACTCAGATAAACCTAACCCTCTTAAACAGCATTTCTCAAGGGTCACTTGAAAAACTAGTTTGAGTTCTCCGGGGGGGGGGGGGGTGAAGATAGGTGAAGGCTAGTTCAGATAGGTGAAGGCTGCCAGCCTAGCCAGATAAAATTTTGTAGATAATTCTGTCATTTGTCAATATTAATGTAAGCCACACGCTTGTTGTCTTAAATGGAAAAAATGCTGTTACATGTGGAACTGCAAAAGTATAACAACAGTACACTCTGTTGTAAGAAAGTTAAGTCAAGCATTTCATGACTGTCTTTGTTGTTAAAATGTGGAGCCAGTGCGTCTAGAGTGAGGCATCCTGCCTATTGTTTTAAGGCCAGAGTTAATGGCCAGAATTTGCATACATAAATGTCCTTTATAGCTTTGCTTCCTGACTAGGTGTGAACTTGCTACAGAATGTAGCCTGTTACCCTGAGAACCCCAGGAAAAAGTGAAGAATGATGTAATCTGGGAGGGCCCAGCAGAAATGTTTCTTAGTGATTATAAAAACAGAGGGAATCAGAGAGCATTAAGCATCTTTGTCTTGACCATCTAACTCATCAGCACGATGCCTGTAAGCTTATCTTAGACTTGTGTTTTCTCTTAGAAATATCTAGGAACTAGGAAGATTAGACTAATTGTTTTTCTGTGATGTCAGAAATTTACTACTGTATTGTATTTCTCTGATGTCTAAACTCTTGATTAGCACTGTGTAGTAAAAAGTATTGTCTTGTGTTTTTAGTATTTATTATTAAATATTTTTAAACCCTTTCAACTGTGGCTGTTTTGTGTAGAGATAATTTAAGCTCTAAGAGTACATTGCATGTATATAGTGATCCTAGCCAAGCCACCCCAAATAAGCCTTGACTGTTTAGTCGCACTTATCACTTGGATAATAATATTGCTTCAAAGGATAGAAGTGAAAGGGAACATGAGAGTAGGTCAGAGGGTGTGTGTGATATGGGTCAACTTGGTGGGTAGCAAGGGCATAGCCATGTGAGTTTAGGTTTCCTGTTAGTAGTTTTTTTGAATGTAACCATGGAGTTGGCGGAGGTAATGGCAGAAAGTAATGAGTTCAAAATTTTACCGATGTAGTTAGTAAAGAGGGGGTCACCTGCTGTGTTATTGCTTTTGGTCACCTTGACTTCTCTTTTATCACTAGAGTGAAGTTGCTTGGTATTAGTTTGTAGTTTAAGTATATTACATCATGCTGGGGGGTTTCAGGAAGTAGCAGGAGTTTCTGGGCGAAAGAAAGCTGATGGAATGAGAGAAGACTTGGGAATTCAAGCCAGTTAAGTTGATTTAGTGAATGACAATGGTGGGCACGGTAGGGGACCCCTGTAGCAAATTTAGCAATTTGATTGTAGCAGATGTTAAGCTTGGCCATTTCAGCTTTGGGTAGGTTGGTGAAGATGGGAGCGGTGTAGAATAGTGGGGAGAGGGGTGGGTTTGTGCTATGGTTATTCTAGCAGGTTGGGTTAGAAATTATTTGTTTTTATAAAGACTGCCCAGTTTTTTGTGAATGTTTTTAATAGTTTGATTTATATGTAGATTGAACTTGAGGTTGTTGTCAATGGTCACTCCTAGCAGTTTAGTATGAGTGTCTGGAAAGATGATAGTCTCATCTCTGGACACAGTATTGAATGTGTTGGGCATTGAGATGGATTTGTTTGGTTTAAGTAGCAACAGTTTGGTCTTTTAGGGATTAAGTAATAGGTTTTTGTTAAGAAGCCAGGTTTCTGTAATTTGGAAGGCTCTTTGGGTAATGGAGAGGAGTTTGTGAGGGTAGTTGGCTGAGCAGACTAACATTGAGTCATCAGCATATTGTATAACAGCTGCATCTTGGCATATGCTATGGAGATCATTAATGAACCCGGGTAACAATATATCTACATTTGAAGATATCCTGCACTGGCTATCATGTCACTACCCCCAAGAAACCCTACTACTTGGAGACTTTAACATAGACTGGGGCACCTGTTCCTCAGAATCTCCAACCACCCATATTAACCTGCATGCATTTACACAAATTATATCCACCCCTACCAGGATAGGTAAACCCAACCAAAAATAAAGTTTACTTGACTGGGTACTCATAAATAGTCACCCCCCCAACTGTACACCTCTGGTACCCTCCTTGATGGCCTAAGTGATCACCTTCTCACATATGTAATTAAGCACAAAACCATTAATTCCCAACAACCCTTGCTCAGAAGGGTTGGAAACAATAAAAACTTTGACCCTGCCAAATTCCAACAAGAACTAAACTCATGTAATTGGTCTATTCTAAAACACCTCCCCTTAGAGGAAGCAGTAGCAAACAACAAATTCCTTGAAATCCTTGATTTGCATGCACCTGTTCGTTCAAAGAGAACAAAGGCAAAAACTGTGCCATGGCTTTCTAAAGAGTCTAAACTCAAAATTACCCTTAGAAACAAAGCATGGGCTTTATGGCATTCTTCTAAAGACCCTCAAGATCACATTAAATACAGGCAATCCAGGATCGAAACCAAAATATCCATTTTACAAGACAAAAAACAATACTACTGTAATTTACAGACAGTAAATCAAAATAACCCTCAGATGTTTTGGGCAGGTTTAAATAATCTACTACATCCTGGAAAAACTTCAACCCCAATCCCTGCTGCTACTATTGATAAAACCCCTGAAGATGTTTGACAGTTTTAACTGATTCTTTGCTGAGACAATTCAAGCCCTAGCTAGCCAACTGCCTCCTAGCTCCCCTGGTCCTGAAAGTAGCAACCCTAGAAACCTACTTGCGTTCAGCTTCCAACCAGTCGCCACTTCACTTATCCGTACCTTGATCAAAAAATTAAAACCCACTACACTTTCTGCTGATCAACTCCCTGCCGAGTACCTACAAAAATCAGCTGATGCTATTGCTTACCCAGTCTCAATACTAATCAATCGAACCATAGTAGAAGCTAAAATTCCCACCATCTGGAAAATATCCTATGTAATCCCACTTCACAAAGGAGACAGATCTACTGAATTCTCCAATTACAGCCCAATAGCCATACTCTCTTCACTTGCAAAGATTATGGAAAAATGTATTCATAGACAACTCATGCACCACCTAATCCAGAATCACCTTATGGCAGACACTCAGCATGGCTTCCGTCCTCATCACAGCACTACTTCAGCCCTCCTAGCCTTTACCAACACCATAAACCATAATCGCAACAATAATTATATATCCTCAGCTCTCTTTTTCGATTTTTCCAAGGCATTCAATATGGTTGATCACCAACGTTTAATCCACACCCTGCAAACATTCTGTCTAGATACTAGAGCCCTTCAATGGTTTCAATCCTACCTGTATAGTTGACAGCAGGCTGTCATCTGGCAGAACAAACTCTCTAACCTTCTACCTAACACCCTTGGAGTACCACAAGGCTCTGTACTAGGGCCCTTGCTGTTCTCCATCTTCATTAACGACCTTTATACTGTCATCCCAAAAGTCAGCTGTATCCAATATGCTGATGACTCTACTCTGATTTGCTCAGCCACATCTCCAGTAGAGTTATGGTCAGCTACCCAGGCCACCTTTAATACAATAGAAAACTGGCTTTCTGAACGTCGTCTGATCCTAAATCCCAAAAAAACTAAAATGCTGTTATTTTCACCAACACGTAGGTCTACCGCTTTCACCTTTACCATAAAATCAAATGATGGCACAATAATCTCCCCTGACCCCTCTGCAAAACTATTACGTGTCATCATAGACAATAATCTAAAATTTGACCAACATGTTAACCAAACTATCAAAACCATCAATAAAAAACTAGGGTCACTTTACAGAATAAAAGCCTTCCTAACCCATCCAGCTAAAATTGCCATAGCCGCAATCACCTTCTTTCAACCCTTCTGTATGCATCCCCTCTACTCTCGAATTTGAACAAGACTGTCCTTAAACTCTCAATTTGCTACAACCACATTGCCAGGTTTGCCACTGGGCTGCCTTTTAGGACACATCATTGTATCAATCTAAACCAGCTTGGGTGGCTTGAACTACCCAGCCTAATCCAGTATAACCAACTGATTATGGCCTATAAAATCCTCTATAATCCGGACAATACTCCTGCACTTAAAAATATTATCACCCCCTATAACAATCCTAGACCGCTTCGATCCTCTAACAAACTACTAATTCAGACTAGCAAAATTAATAATAAAGCCGGTGATTCTCTCTTTGCAAACTCTGTAAGTAGATCCTGGAACTCTCTTCCAGCTGATATTACCTTACTTTCCACCTTGGGTCAATTTAAAACTAGACTCAAACAACATTTGTCACTTAACTGGCTATGTCAATGTATCAAGCCTGGCTAACTCTCTCTAGAATGTGTAAAAATCTGCTAACCAGTTTACTGTGTAATTTAATTTAATCCTGACTTGTGCTCAGGATTAACTGTAACCTGTAGAACTTGTTTAACTTGCTTACTTATGTAGTCTCTGTAAATAGTCTGTTTGTAATATGTAATGCTGTATCTGCTTACCCTTGGAGCTTTTCTCCCCAGGCCTCCACTGAAAATGGGCATGCATCCAGTCGGACTATCCCGGTCAACAAATGTAAAATAAAATAAACAGAATAGAAGGGGTCCCAGAATGGACCCTTGTGGTAATGGGCAGCAGTGAGGATAGGATGTTGTCGCATCGAACTGCTTGTTGTCTGCCATGTAGATCTTGGAGGTATTCAGAGACGTTATTTATGTAGCATTGAGTGCTTCACTGTAGTGTTCCCTTAGGGCAGTGGATCTGATGTGTGATGCAAGCAGTGGATCTGATGTGTGATGCAAGCAGTGGATCTAATGTGTGATGCAAGCAGTGGATCTAATGTGTGATGCAAGGACACGCAAAAGCAGGGAAAGGCTCATTAGTGAATACATTTCATGTCTCTGAATTGAAAACTTAGTACAATTGTGTTCTACCTACCAACTAACACAATGATGTTTAGCTTTTTATCTTGGCTATTTCTATCCCAGTCTACAACTCTGTGGAAGAACAAATGTATGTCCTCAAAGTACAACATTTGCATGCAGTGATATCCAGCAAGACTGCTATAATACAACACTGGTGTTCAAATTGTTCTGTCGTAATGCATTGAGCAATTCACCTTGAAACGTAACTGACAGGACTCTTGTGTATCTAAATATCCCTTTCTTGTATTTGCTTAGTGTTTTGTATAGGACTAACAGCACTGACTTGATTTTATTATTTTAAATTTTCCGTAAATTCCATCATTTAAGGAACTTCAGTTACACTCTGTACATGTAACCATTCTCTTTCTTCTAGTGCATAATCCTTCAGTACATTTTAGTTTTTGTGTACTGCTAAAATAAACTATACTATCCTAAAAATGTTTTTCTTTCCAAGTCATTATATTATTTATGTGTTTTCGCAATAAATTTAAGTATTATACAAAACAGTTATAATGTAATAAAACAGTTCTTTAATACTATATTTCTATGTATACAATTCTAACAAACTCTAAAACATTACTGACATGCTCTGAAATTATTGGGGTATATATACTAAACTGAAAATAAATAGTAATAAATACTCACATTTTATTATCGATCATTTTCATTAAAATTTTGATTTTAGCTTTCTTAACACTGCATGGGTTAATGTGAAGGCCTTTACAACTTGCATTATAGACTTTATCAAGCCAATGTGCAATAATAACTTTCTCACCTTTTAATGACAGTTTTCCTTCAATCAGTATTTTTCTCCTATATCCACAAACTAATGATTTTTTAGCAAAGGGGATCCAGTGTCTGTCAGCCTGGGATGACATGCTCGACAAGCCACATTGCTTCGCTAGGGATGGCTTGCACCGGTCACCCTTAGGCTTTCGTATACTGGCCAAGGCTCTTGCCACCCCCATAGTGCCTTTTTTAAGCAAGGCTCAAAGGACAAACCCACCTCCATAGACAACCCAAGGATAAAAAAACTAAAGTAATGCTACTCAATGCCAGAAGTCTAAATCTCAAGATGTACGCACTCGAGGCTCTCCTCAGTATGGAGAAAATCGATGTCTGTGCAGTAACAGAAACCTGGTTCAAGGCTGCTGAGAGCACCCCAGCACTACGAGGTTATAACTCATACCATGAGTTTTGGCCCAAAACTTGGACCAAAGCACAAAAGGAGGGGGAGTATCTATATTCATCAAAGATACCTACACCTCCAGGTTAATGGCACTGCACGAAGCATCGGAAACCATCCATGTGCAACTAACAGCGAGCAAAACTGCCTTTCAGTTTATAGCTTGCTATAGAACACCCTCCCTATTACAGGAACCCCACTTGGCGTTCCTGAGAACACTGGAGAATATGAAGGTCTCTCCAAACACTATGTTATTGGGTGACTTCAACTACCCAAACATTGACTGGGAAAACTACTCAAGCCCAAACACCCTCGCCTAACGGTTCCTTGAATTTATAAACTCTAACGCGATGGAACAACTGGTCACCACTCCCACAAGAGGAAACAACATATTAGACCTGGTAATCACCAACATGGGGACTCTATGTTCCACACCAGAGGTAAACCCCTCATTAATAAGATCAGACCATAAACAAATTTCCCTAGACATCCATATCCTGTCCCCACCCCCAGCCAAGGAAATCACGGTAAAGAATTTCTCAAAAGCCAACTTTGCACTTCTCAAGACTGAGGTGGAATCCTTCAAAGCCCCCGGGCCAGAGGATAATACAGCCCAATCCGCAGAATCCTTTACAAATGCATTCTATGAGCACCTGCAAGAATGCATGGATCGTGCTATGCCAAATAAAACCAAGACTCACTCCTCCATGAACAGGAGACCTGTCTGGTGGACCCAGGCCATAAATAAGCTATACAACAGAAGGAGGAAGCTACTACATGACAGAGCAAAATCCCAAAAAGGGAAGGCATCTCTTGATCAGTATTAGCAAGAAACTTTGATCACACATAAAATCATCAAAGGCCAGTTTCAAAAGAAAAATTGCCCTAGACACTAAAGATAATCACAAGGCCTTCTTTAGTTATGTCAGGAATATGGGTGGAAACTCCCAGATATGCTCTGAATTGTTGCATAGCAGTACAAAGTATACCGAACCTACAGACATAGCCAACATCCTGGCTGACAGATTCAGCGCAAACTTCTACCCCCTTCCCCCTCAAAGGAGCAAATGCCTATCCCACCTGAATGTAACCTCCCTGACATCACAGATGCACAGGTGAAAGCTGCCCTCTCCAAAGCAAAAAACACAACATCTATGGGACCGGACTGTGTCCCAGGCTGTGTCTTACACGAGCTCCAAAAAAAACTGAACCCTCACATTGTCACTGTTCAAACTTAGCCTTACTACAGGATATGTACCCAAAGAATGGCGTACAGCTACAGTGGTCCCACTCCACAAAGGTGGTGCCAAAACGGACCCCGGGAACTATCGCCCCATAAGCCTGACTAGTCTGGTCTGTAAAGCTATGGAGTGTATTATCATGGAACTCATAAACAAAGACATTGGGAGCCTCCAGACACTGGACCCTACCCAATTCGGCTTTGTTAAGGGCAGATCTTGCCTCTTAAACCTAGTTGATTTCTTTGAAACAGTTACCAAAGCCATAGATGAGGGCAAGGTAGTCCACACAGCCTACCTGGACCTCGCAAAAGCCTTCGACACAATACCCCACTCGGGCATCATAAATAAGCTTACCAGCTTAAATATCAACCCCTATATCACAAGATAGGTTGCAAACAGACTCAGGGATAGAACCCACATGGTCAGAATCACAGGTGCCATGCCCGAATCCAAACAAGTTACAAGTGGCATCCCACAGGGCTCAGTTCTGGGACCTCTCTTGTTTGGTATATACTTCTCTGAGGTTCAGGCTAACGCAGGGGGATTATGGCTGACAAAGTTCGCAGATGACTGCAAACTGGGGACCATAATCAAATCTCCAGATGACACAAGCATCCTCCAAAAGGGTCTCACAGAGATGGATGCTTGGTGCCAGAGCCATGGCCTCAAGCTAAATGCTAAAAAGTGCATAGTCATCCCCTTTGGGAAAAACAAGGTGCCCACTAATTACCATATAGGTGGTAATCCATTAAGTACGGAAGAAGTAATTAGAGATTTGGGGACCAACGTCGACAGTAATCTCTCCTTTGATAATCACGTTGCCAAAGTGGTTAGAAAGACCTTCTATATAGCCCACCTTATCACAAAAGGGTTCGCATCTAGATCAAGAGAGGTCATTGTGCCCCTCTACTCGTCACTCATCAGGCCCATAATTGAATACAATGCCCCTTTTGGGATGTACCTTACCTGACACCTGCAGCAGCTGGAGAGACTCCAAAGGTACCTCACCAAGAGGATCATGGGCTACAAACAGATGTCCTATGCAGATCGACTAAAGAAACTCCAGCTCTACTCAGTTGCTTACCGCCTATTCAGAGGCGATCTATGCCTGACGTACAAAGCCATGTCAAACCCAGAATTAATGGACATGCTCCACCTCAAAAAATCCAAGTCCCTTAGAGCTACACGCTCCAGGGACTTAAACCTCAGCACAAAAATAAATAGGACATGCTGGAGGGACAGATTCATTTCCCAGAGGCTCCCCTCACTCTGGAATAGAATCCCAATTCATGTTAGACATAGCCCCTCGCTGACCCTCTTCAAGCGAAATCTGGACGCATGGATAGGAAATCGCAAATTCACCCCTGGGATCTCTTCTGTGTCCCTGCTAGACAGAGGCACAGTAAACTAATCTTAAAGGGTACCTTCTGTGGCCTACTTTACAGAGGCACAGTAGGCTAATCTAATAGGGAGGCGGAAGCCAAATACACTCTGGCTAGGCTTATAAATGCCCTAGGGCAGATAGCCTAGTATCTACCTATGAACCTCATGCGATGCCCGACTGAAGAAACTCCAGCTCTATTCAGTCGCATACCGTCTGCTCAGAGGTGATCTGTGCCTGACATACAAGGCCATGTCCAACCCGGAATTAATGGACATGCTCCACCTCAAAAAATCCAAATCCACCAGAGCAAGAGACTTAAACCTCAACACGGATATAAATAGGACGTGCTGGAGGGACAGATTCATCACCTAGAGACTCCCTACACTATGGAACAGAATCCCAGTCCATGTGAGGCAGAGCCCCTCACTGACTCTGTTCAAGAGAAATCTTGATGAGTGGATGGGAGATTGTAGGTTTACCCCGGGAATCATCTCTGTGTCACTGCTGGACAGAGGCACAGCAAACTAATGGGTATAGTATTTTCATCCTAAGGGGTGGTGAAAGCCACACACACTCTGGCTAGGCTTATAAGTGCCCTAGGGCAGATAGCCTAATATGAACCTATGAACCTATTAACAGTTTACTGATTCTGTAGGAAATGTCTGCGTATATATTTCAAGTAACTTACAAATTGAGAAAAAAATTCCTGAAAGGGATTTCAGAATAGTTTATGTTTCACTATCGGTTAAATCTGGGTAAGAATAGTTTTTTCACCAATTTCCAATAATTAGGAGAGAAATGTGATTTATTGGCTATTAATTCATAAAGATAAGAAAGAAATGACTTAAAACTAAAAGATGTACTTAAGATTATTTTAATCAAAAGAAGTAATTTAGATTCATTTTCTTTTTCTGTTGGTAGTATTTCTTGAACATTTTTAATTTCTTACATGCTGTAATTCTAAATGTTTTTGCTAAAGATAGCATTCATAGGTACTTACTAGGCTATTTATCCATGAGGATATTTGGAAGCCTAGCCAAGCATTCTCAAAACATTTATTCAGCCTAGTATCTTGAGTACAATTAACCCAGAGCCCCTTGTAGTGTCTGAATACCCCACGGCTGCACACGCCCATTTACAGGTTTGCCATATCCATAAGGGCAAGGTTGCTAACCCAGTGGTGAATTTGTGTTTTTTATCCATCCATCCATGCATCCAGATTGTACTTGAATTCAGTAAGAGATGTACTTAGCTTTACATAAAGTTGAAGATGACTGCAGAGAAGTTGTATTCTTTGTGAATCATTTCTTTCCCCAAGCATATTCTGTTTAAGCCACAGAAGAAGTTAACCACTCTAGAGTAGGTGTTTCTGCCAGTACTGGACTTGTGGATGTGAAGTAGGTCTGAGCAGATAGGTTCGGTAGAGCCTCTGTAATAAGACAGAGATCAATCCTTGGCAGTCTAAAGACAGAGAAAAGGACAGGGCTTTGATATGGATCAGTGTATCCTTTATGACTTAAGCCCTTGATATTATTGGTAAGGGAGCACTAAGGTCATTCAGGATGTGTTAAGTGTTTGGATAGGTAAACACCGAAGGGGACATTATACTCAATGACCAGTTATTTGTTTGAAAAAAGTCCTTCTTGGAAGATTTTGGTACCTTCTAGAGAATTTATGATGGTGTCACAAGTTCACATTCATCTGCAAACTTAGTTACTTGGACAGCAATGTCGCTGCTTTGCATGTAGATCGTTTCTAACGTTTTATTGCACTGGGGCAGGCAGTCTAACATTTATATCCCATACATTATGAAAGTGATAAATGCCCACTGGTCTCCATGTTAAGTAAGGATAATACAGTGCTAACTCTTGTCCTGTTGCATCTAACATGTTGTCCAGGGAGATATTCCAAATATATGTAAAGAGACTAAGGGTGTCTGTTTGGGAATGTTGCTGTAGCAGGCATTTAGCTCCATACCATCTTTCCACTGCCATCACCCCCCCCCCCCCCCCACACACACACACACACACACACACACACAGATCACATACCTGGCAGGATGGGTTGTTAAAGGGTCTTGTTTACTCTTGCAATTCTAAATTCATTTCTGAAGGAAACCACAGGGTTTAGTTGGCTGCCAGGCCTTTATATATAGACTGCATGTAGAACCTTTACATACCCATACAAATCTGGAGGTCTTAAACCCCAACCTTGTGGGCAGAACCATTATTCTCCTGCTATCCTGGGCTGTTTACTTACCCATATAAGTTAGAAATGTCCATTTGCATTTTATGTACATGAGGACAGAAGGATGCCAAAGGGAGATGCCTCTGTAGATGAAGCGCACAAGTTAGTAGGAGATTCTTACTATTTGAATGAGTCCAAAGAAATGTAATTTTAAATATTTCCATTTATAGATTTTGTTTGATAGATCCAGCAGGGGCTTGAAACTATCTTCAATCACTTTAGAGAGATTCTTACACATTACAATATTTAGGTATTGTACTGTATCTCTAATCTAGGATTCTACTATGGCTGGTGCACTCGTGGGAGGGTGCTGTCTTTTCCCTTAACCTTTAGCCCAGTTTTCTCTGATATGATTTCAAAGCAATATAAAATGTTTGGCATTAAAATTAATGAGTTATTCAATGAGATATTGCAATCATCAGCAAGCCAAATAGTCAATGACTCTCTCACTATTCATAGCTGAGGACTGTAGGGAACAAATTAAGATTGCAAATGATCGTCAATTACAGATACCAATAGTACGAAATGTAAGGACATGAGTGGGCAGCCTTGTCTGGTGCCCCTGGTTAATTACACTTGATTGTAAATGATGACATTTTAGTATATCTTGGCTATAGAGTCATGATATAACAGCTGTATCCATTGAACGAATTGGCGAGGGACAGATTAAAACTCCATTACTCTCCCCAAACAATTTGATTTAAGCAAGTGAAAAGCTGTACTGAAGTCTATTAAGAGGGGTCCACTCTTGTGAATTTGTAATTGTCCCAGCATCTGAAGGTTAAGTCATGTATGCAAGGCATCCTGACTGCCTGGGAGACTCTCAATAAATCCAAAATGGTTTTATGATATTATGTATTTTAAAAGTGGTTCTAATCGCATAGCCAATCTTTTGGCAAACATTTTAAGTTCTGTTTTAGTAAGGATATCGGTCTATAGTTGGAGGATTGTATTGGACATTTATGTGGTTTAGGAAACTTCATTACCTTAGTCATCATTTTGGTGAAGGAACAGCACAGGTTCTTGTAACCTATTCATTATAGGCATAGTGAGGGGAGGAAGGGAATGTCAAATTAAGCCAGGTCATCACTCAGTTTCAGAAGAATAACTCTGGCATAATTTACAAATGCTAGATTATTTGAGGATGCTTCTGACTTCAGTCTTATGGCAAATATCACTGATTTTGTGGTTCAGTCTGACTAAGGAGGGATTACAATTGGTAGGGAACAGAGCTGTCCATATTAGTCAGAACTAAGTCCAAACTTTTTTCTCCCCTGGTTGGGGAGTGGAAAACTTATCCAGCAAGTTTGCATAAATGAAGTCCAGAAATCTCTTGGCATACATGTTTGGGGATTTACAGGTCTCCTATTTGCTAGAGGGTTAGTTGAAGTCCCCTATGAGAATGATGTTTGCCTGGATGTTTATGGACTCCATTCTAGTCAGGTAGGAGGTATGGGCTGAGGGGTGTACAGAGGGAGTTTTATAATTGGTTATAGGGTGATATGGGGTCTTGTTAATGAAAAAATGGACATGTGTTCCAGGTTGTTATCCCGTCGTAATAGCTGGAGGTTAAACTTTGTGTTATCAATAGACAGCATCCAAGCCTTTACTGTCTTTATCTAGGGAGGTGGGCTTGAACACATGGAAGGCACTGAAATCTTACACCAGTGGGGGTGCTCTCAGTAGCATTGAGCCAGGACTCCATGATGATGCATATATCGATGCATTTCAAGGTAAGGCTTGCATGTAGGGAGTGAATTTTTTCTGAGGCTCTTAGCATTGAGAAGTACTTTAATATTATCCAAATTATGTTCTGTTATATTGGAAGCTTTTGGAGACTGAGAATGCCTACAAAAGGCACTTTGCCATTATGTATATTCTGGTGTGTGTGTGTGTGTGTCTGTGACATTATGTATATTCTGTGTGTGTGTGTGTGTGTACGTACACATTATATATATATATATATTTATATATATTTACTTTCTAATAGCCAATCAGATTTTGTGCAATTTCCATTAGTCCAAAATGGCCCTTTCGATAGAAATGAAAGAAAAAATGATGAAATATAGAAATGTACAACAGTGAATGTGATGAAATATAGAAATGTACAACAGCGAATGCGATGAAATATAGAAATGTACAACAGCAAATGTAATACAGCATTCGTATAGAAATGTACAACAGCGAATGTGATACAGCATTTGTATAGAAATGTACAACAGCGAATGTGATACAGCATTCATACAGAAATGTACAACAGCGAATGTGATACAGCATTCATACAGAAATGTACAACAGTGAACGTGATACAGCATTCGTATAGAAATGTACAACAGCGAATGTGATACAGCATTCGTATAGAAATGTACAACAGCGAATGTAATACAGCATTCATATAGAAATGTACAACAGCGAATGTGATACAGCATTCGTATAGAAATGTACAACAGCGAATGTGATACAGCATTCGTATAGAAATGTACAACAGCGAATGTGATACAGCATTCGTATAGAAATGTACAACAGTGAAGAAATGTACAACAGCGAATGTGATACAGCATTCGTATAGAAATGTACAACAGTGAATGTGATACAGCATTCGCCGTTGTGACTTTCTACATTTTCATGCAGATTGCACTATAGTGCGGATCGGGAAATGTACCCTTTCCCTTAATGCAATGTGATCTCAGAGTTTCTGTATGTAAGTAACAGGGGGTGTGGGGGGTGCAGGGGGCTTGCCCCCCTGCAAACACATTCTTTACAGTGTGTTGCACAGTAATTCCATTTGCGGAAGTGTGGAGAATGTTCAAATTGTGTCGCATCTGAATATTCACCACTTCTGCATTCAACATTTTTGTTGTTCGCTGCAGTAGATTTTGTTTCTATGGTTCATAAAAATGATAATTCGCCTGCAGTGGAAACAACAAATGATAGTAAACTATATATATATATATATATATATATATATATATATATATATATATATATATATATATATCTATATGCCTACTTTGTTTCATTGAAAGCTCATTTCACTGAATTTCAGTTCACCCTCATCAAATCGCTGAAAGCTCAGATTACTGAAAACACATTTCACTGAATCTTATTTCACTGAAGTGAAGTAGTGGCATTGTGTAGAGCACTGTGAGGCAAGTAAAAGGTATATGCCCTTTTCCCCACTGTAATGTGATCCTGAAGTTAGTATATATTGTTGGGGCACAGCCCCCCACATTGAGAGGTGCAGGGGGGCATAGCCCCTCACCTAGTTTAGTTTTATATTATATTTCACCAAAAGCTTAAAATGCTGAATTTCAAAACACTAGATTTGAAACCATAGACATGCACACTTACAACACCAATGACTAACTCTTTCCAGAAGACAATATAAACCCAAACTAGGTGGGGGCTATACCATTATTGCTTTAGATCATAGTGCAGAAGAAATATCATAATGCATATCTCTTACAGTACAGCTGTAAATCTACAGTTTAACAGAACTCTCTTTCCTAGCTACACTTGAGTCACTTAGTGGTATGCTTTGTGTTTTCAGTTCAGAGCAGATGTAATACTCTATTACATGCACAGTAGCCCAATGAACACACATATTGCACAAAGCAGCTTTATTAGTGGTGACATAAGCCAGTTATTGGTATATTTTCAAGTCTTTATTGCAAGACAGGTCATATAATGCATGTGTTGCAATACAGCTGTAACTCCACACATTGCAATAAAAACTTTATTTCAATGACACTATCAGGTTTAATGATTTAATCTTTACTGCAGTAGACAGTTATTGCAGTACACCACTACATCCACAATCATTACATTACAAAACAAATCTGTACAGACTGTACTTACTTGCAGTGACTGAATTACTCTTTCTTGTGCATTTTACCATATATTGCAAATTAATCTGCACTTATCACACTCATAGAGCAACCTGGCCAGGTGCCCTGTGTGCTCCTCTAGGTTGTGAGGTCTCTTTTACAGCTGTAGGGAGAGAAGCCCACCATTATGCATCCCTGTCTATCACACATTCAAATTAGGTATTGGTAAAACAATAACAGCATTTACAAACAGGTGTGACATTCTCATCATGAGTATCCTGGACCCAGGTGCCCAGAAGCACGCTTTTCCATTGCTTCAGATCATTGAAATGATGACAGACCTGCTCACCTGTGCAGGGGATACTTGTAGCACTGGTGAGATCATGTGCCAGCTGGTCCTGTGATTCTGACTTGTACTCTGAGCCCTGGTACTGGCCCTGCAGAAGCCAGACATCATGGTCTTTCACAAGGAGTCCAACCATGACTCTGGACTCTAGAATGCTCCACCACTGCACCCAGTAGCACGCAGCCTCTCCTGCACCTGCCATACCTCTTGCATGGGCAACTCCAACAATTTCTGCTACATTCCTACCTGTTGTGCATAATTAAGCCTGGTTTCCCATCCTTTACTGAAACTGGGCAATTTTTAAAAATGTGGTGCTTAGCAGTGTGCAAACCACAATGCATAAACTGGCATTGCTTAGCACTGTTTTGTGCCACTTAGCAATGTGCAAACCAGCTAAGCACTGCTAAAACATTCCTTGTTTAAGCACTGCTTGGCAAGGCTTACATGTGCTTAACGGAGCTTAACTGAGCGCAGCAAAGCACAATTTAAACATATATCCCATAGTGCGTATTTGCAACAAATTCTTAACACCCTGTCTGTATATTCACAAAAATTCACTCAGGGATTTAATACTACTTCTCATAAGTGTATTTCCAAAATAAATGTCTGTGTAAACACATAATATTTAATCGGGAATTAACAATTCTCATAGTGTGTATTCACAAAATTACCTGCCTGTGTATTTGAACCCTGCACCTGTTGCACATAAGATTGTTCCTCTAATCATTTGGTTATGTGACTGTGTAAAATACTGCAATACTTTTACATATATCTCTCCACTGTGTTTAAGCACTGCTGAGCACCACACTGCACTGTACAAACCTGCTCAGCTATGCTTAAACGTGACCTTTGGATTTATAACTGAATCCATCTGATTTCTATTTATGGATGTCTGGCATGTGTTCATTTAAAAAAAGGAGAATATTTAAAGCATTTCATACATTGCTTTACTGCACTTTGACAGTGCAGGGTGTGTGTTACCCATCCTAGGACACAGTAACAGACTCCCTACACTAATTCAGTAACTATGTTGCACTTCTATCCCTCAGTAATCTGGCTATATTAATATGCATTGTGCGCTACCGAGGGAGTACTGCATTCATGGCCATGGTACCTTCCATGTAGGGTGTATACTACTCCTACATGGATTTTATTAAATCTGGATGTTTATCTTTCGGAAATTCCAGTTGCCATTTGACCCCATCATGACTCATTAGACTCTCTAACAATATACAAATCACTGAATTAATGTAAACATACCACTCAACTGTATAGATTTTTGCAGAATGTCCAGACTTTTGCCTCATATTTTTGGTCTGTTTCTCATAAAATTGTGTTTTTCTGGCAAATTATTGAAGGTTGAACTCAAAAAATAATGAAAGACATTTGAGTTTCAGACTTCATACCCTTCAGAAATCATGCGAATGCAAAGTCTGTTATTCTGCCTACTTTCTAAGTGTGTAAGAGCAATACTTAAAAATTGTCTCTATTTTTGGCCCTTTGTCCCCCCATTATTGATGGCTTTGTCCAGATTTTTTGCTCTAAGAGTTTGAGAGTTATGATTGTGATATAATATGTTAGATGAAGGCTGGAGACCACAGTTGGGGAAAGTATGGATGAAAGTTCCATTTATTGGGTATGATAGTTGAAATGCATGCAGGTCAGATATACAAAATGCAAATTCTGTAAATGTCACTTTCTACATAAACCTCAGTTAACCGGAGAGTGGTCTTCAACGTTTCTGCCATCTGTCACTCACAATGCTTGGATGTGAAATAAATCAGTGTACTAATAATGTTTTGTAGGTGCACAAGTAGAACGCTTTGTCACATGCACGTGCTTTTTTAATTACAGATAGTACACTCAAACAGTTCCCAGTAAAGAGCAACTAGCACCACTTGAAAAACAGCTTTTCCAGAATATAATGGTGGATTACTAACTGTTTACTTCAAACATTTCTGTTGACCTTTTCCTTGCTTTGCAATATAATTTTGCATGGCAGTCTATACACTGTAGCATCTGATTTGAGCTCACCAAAGCAAGGATTCTGCAGCTAGGTGGCATTTTTAGTAGGGTGATGTTCAGTTTGCCTTGTTGAATTACACCTACATTTCATTTGCAGTAAGATCATTGCCTAGGACATGAATCTAGTGCCTGCTCAGTCTGGAACAGGTTAGTATTTCTGGATTTCAAGTGTTTCCATCTCACACATCCTTTCCCCGACTATTTTACAGTTTTATAGAGTCCAAGTCACTTCTATAATAACTCATTTTATTTTAATTAACCCTTGTCATCTACTTTACCAACTGTCAAATTTTGCCTGTTAGTCTTCCACTCCCCTCTGTGTGAAACTACATAACAGATCAGTAGCAAAGGACAACAAGGTATTTGATAATGACAATGAGGGATTTGGAAACATCTTGACAAATATGCAGAGGCAAACTACATGGGATTAAACAGGCAACAGTAAAGCAGTCACTCAGTGCGTGCTGCCATCTCCCTTGTGTATGTGCTGTTTCAACATAACACACAAGGAAAAGAGCTCCATGAATGTCTCTTGTAAAAAATCACCCAGAGACCATTCCTGACTAAACAAAGCCAAGAACTCAGTCAGAAAGCTGTGCAGTAGTTGTATAATTCACAGACATTCCAATGCCATAATGTTAAAATCATTTAATACAAGGTATATGCATGGTGTATGTGGAGTCCTGCTACATTTGCCTTACTTTTCCAAACTAAGATTCTTTTTTAATTTCATCTGACCACAACCTGTATCTACAGAGGGACAGTGTTTGACAGATAGTCTGTGCAATGAGAGAGCCAATCTGCAATTTCATCTCTTGCACAGGGATGGAACTCAAAAACTGCATAGCTAACCTTAATGGGATATGCACAGAAATCAAACCATGCAACCAAAAGAATTCCATAATCTGAGCTGTGCAGTGCACACTTTCCTCTGCAGCACAAGTTTTCATCGTAATAGGTTCATAGCTGTACACTAGGCTAACAACCACTGGGGCCTTTATATGCCTAGCCTTGCAGCCCAAATCTATCCTACAATTTATTTTGCCTTCAAGGTCATTGCAAAGAGTGAATTGGAGCGTAGGCAGAATTTACTGGCTGCCTCTGTCCATCACAGACATAGGTACCATACTTGGAGTGAATTTTCGATTTCCCATCCACTGGTCCAGGTTATACTTGAATATGGTTATGGACAGACTCTATTTAACATGGATGTGAAGTCTATTCAACATTGGCAATTCTCTGAGGAACAAACCTTTGCCTACAACATGTCCTATGTATGTTATGAGCAAAGCATAGGTCCTTGGATTTTGTAGTTCTGATGCTGTTCATTCTGCACATAAGCAAAATACCCAAGAAAGCCTTGCATGCCACACAGAGGTCACCTCTTAACAATCTGTAGGAAACACAGTATAGAAATAGGGCTTTGAAACATTCTGTATAGGACATGCCGTCATGTGCTTGGTCAGGTACATCCTGAGGAGGGCATTATACTCGATGTGTCTTACGAGGGCTGAATACAGTGGCATGATGACCTACCTGGACCCAGACGCCATATGCCTTTGCTGATAGGTTGAGCAACATAGAATGATTTCCATACTACCTTAGGCACATGTTAACTGAAAGCCAGGGTACTAGCTACATAAATACCCACATGCCTGACTACTGGGTCTACTCTTAGGAGTTATTATCAATAAGGAAGTTCCCCAGAGGGGCTGATTTCCCAAAAGATACTACTAAGCATTTGTTGGCACTGAGTTTTAAGCCATAGCTTTAGCACCAGTAATTTGTCTGCTTTAGACTTTCCTGTAAGAGGTTAGTATACTGGAGGGATTCAATGTTTGCTTCTAGTTTGCAGTCATCTGTAAACGTGGTCATCCAGAGGCTCTTGACATTTGCTGTGACTAATGAGAGGTAGATGCCCAATGGGAGAAGATGCAGTGTCCCTCAGGGCTCTGTATTGCTAGTGACTGGTTTCTTTATGGGGTGGTTTCTCCAGTCCTGGGACCTATTTTTGAGCCAGATTACTATCCAGTGAGTTACATAGGGGTTGACACCTAATTCTGTGAGTTTGTTTACAATGCCAGAGTGTGGAACTATATTGAACTCCTTAGCCAGGTCAATGTAGGTGGTAGCATGGTTTTGCCCTCATCCATTGCCTTGGTCACCCTCTCAGAGATGTCCATCAGATTTAGTAGGCACACACTGTCTTTGAAGAAACCTGTTTGAGTGGGGTCCATTGTCTGAAGGTTTCCTATGTCATTGTTAATCATTTCCACAATAATTCTTTCCATGGCTTTGCATATTAGACTAGTCAGATTAATGGGTCTGTATTTCCTGGGATCTGTTGATGGGCACCCTTGTGCAGAAGGATGTCCACTGCAGTCCTCCATTAACATGGCATAAAGCATTTATGGAGGTTATAGTTTAACAGTGACTCCAAGCTATTCAAAAAGCATCATGGAATATTATTGAAACCCACTGAAGCTGTGTTCTTGGCACTTGAGTGCAGCTAGGCCCTGATCCCTACTGACAGTGGGAGGGGGTTATGTTTGATGGTGCTTCCTGAGAGGTATCTGAGAGTGAGTGAGGTGTAAAGCTGGAATTGAATTTGTCAGCCAGTATGTTTGCTATACTGCTCATCTTCATATATGTGGCTCCATTTACTCCAGTTTGGCACAGTGTGGTGTGCTGCTTTTGAGGTTTCTGACATAGCCGTTTGCCCTTGGCATGGAATACTAGCTTTACCACAAACCTAGTTTTCTTGAGTTTAATTGGTCCCCTTAGTGGTCTAATCAGTTTGATGAGGGAGTTTTTATCATTTTGAGTGTTAGCCTTCCTAATTTTAGCTATTTAATTTAGGATTCCAACAGTTGATTTGTATCTAGAGTTTGTTTTGGACTTGCATCTGGTAGGGACAGTGGCCTCTGTGTAACCACTGACATGGCTGTATAGAACTTTTGTGAACAATTCCACATAGGCTGCTGTGTTTTCTGGGTTTAGGGGGGGGGCTTTGCAATTTGAGAGGTATGGCTTAATAAAGGTAGTTTGCCTTGGAATAGTTGTTAACTGTCACAGAGTTTACTTGAGTTGCAGAATTGATGCTTATTTCAAAGGCGAGCACTGTACAAAATAGTGGCACACAAAAAGACTAAAAAAAGTATATAAAAAATGGGCCGGCTCCCAAAGTAGGCAAATAATTTAATATATAAAACAAAAAGTGAGCAACAAAATTATCCCATAAGCACTTTCATCTCCCATAGAGACTTCATCAGATAAATCAAACCTGTTACATAACACTTTATATAAAACTTTAAAATCTCCACATCCAATAAAATTAACCTCAGGTTCAATAGTTAATTGATAAGTCACTCAGCCTTAAAGCAACCATTCTTTAGAAATCTATATTGAGCATAGCATGCTTACTCTCCTTAAGTATAGGTACTATGTCTACAAATGGGATTATCATTGCACATCAACGTATAGACTCATATATTGAGGAATTTTATTTGGAAAATAGGGTTGGTGTAGATACTTACAAATTTTTACAGCAGACAAAACCAGTTATACCAAATACTTTTGGTATTCCTAAAGTCCAGAAGGACATCAACAAACCCCCACTAAGGCTTATAGTGTCTGCTAGGGGAAGTAAGACACACCCTATTGCACTCCTGGTTGATAAGTGGGTGAAAGAGGTAGCATTCAGTACACCACATTTATTAAAGTACTCATGGGATTTTTGGGGTAAATTGAAACATGACCTGTGGAAAAAAGAACTCCTATTTCTCACCATAGAGGTGATCTATTTACCTGTATTCCCAAAGTGGAAGGCATACAATATTTCCATGATATGTTGGTGATATAATCCACCTTGTCCAGGGACCAGATCAGTCTGGTGGTAGAACTAACGGAAATAGTACTGGACAACAATTTTATATATTTTGGTGGAGAATATTACCAACAAACAAAAGGGGTAGCCATGGGGGCAGCATGTGCTCCCACCTTTGTAAATATAGTGATGTTGGGGTGGGAAAAAGAGTTTGTGTTCCCCTGCCCTCATTTCAAAAATATATGGTTCTACATGAGGTTTTTGGATGATATTTTAGGGATGGAACTATGGAAGAGATTTCTAAATGTATTAAATATTTAAGTGGGTGTAGTAGCTTTTCAAAATTTACTTCATCCTGGAATAGGGACAGTATCAGTTTCCTAGATAGAATGATGTCCCACACAGAGGTTGGCTTTAAATCAAACATTTACAGGAAAGAGACTTTTTGTAATGCTTACTTGCATTACAACAGTAACCCTTACACAATTCAGAAAAAAAGCCTGGTGAAGGGGCAAGCCATCCATGTGTGCGAGAATGACCTCAGACAGGAATGACTTAGTAGGTGAAATAGACATAGTAAAAGGAATGTTCATGGACAGAGAATAGCCTAAGTCTATGGCAGAAGGTGTTGTTTTTAAAGAAGTTATTGCAGGTTGGGGTGTAAAATACCAACCCCTTCTAGGAAAGGCATTAGAAAGGAAAGTGGTAACAAATACAAGTAAGTGTTATGAAAAGGCATTGGTACTAGAATTCAATAATTATTCACATGAGATCAACAGCCTGGTAAAGAAAAACTGGAGTATTTTCAGGGTTAATAGAGAAATTAATGATTTGGTGAGGCAGGAACCCGTGTTCATATACAAGGCAGGAAGAAACTTCAAAAAATGTAATGGAAAGTGGCATTTCACAAGTATAACCAAGAGTGGTACTACACCATGTGGAAACTGTGACCAAGAATGGTACTACACCGTGCAGAAACTGTGACCAAGAATGGTACTACACCGTGCGGAAACTGTGACCAAGAATGGTACTACACCGTGCGGAAACTGTGACCAAGAATGGTACTACACCGTGCGGAAACTGTGACCAAGAATGGTACTACACCGTGCGGAAACTGTGACCAAGAATGGTACTACAGAGTGTGGAAACTGTGACCAAGAATGGTACTACACCATGCGGAAACTGTGACCAAGAATGGTACTACACCGTGTGGAAACTGTGACCAAGAATGGTACTACACCGTGCGGAAACTGTGGGCAGTGCAGAGATATTCACAGAGATAGAATGCTGGTGTTGGGCAACGTACTTCAAAGTAAGGTGACCTTTGTCAATGGTAATTGTATAACCAGTAAAATGGTAAACTTAGCTAAATATGAAGGCTGTGCAAGGTTCTACGTAGAGAAGATGGACAGTGTCATAAAGTTTTATATAAAGTGTTATGCAACAGTTTTGCTATATCTGATGAAGTCTCTAAGGGAGATGAAAGTGCTTATAGGATAATTTTGTTGCTCACTTTTTGTTTTATATATTAAATTATTTGCGTACTTTTGGAGCCAGACCATTTCTTATATACTTTTATTTCAAAGGAGGCTTTTGTGATCTGGCCTGAACAAAGAGAGCATGACACGGGGGGGATTCTCCCATATTAGTGAGTACCAGGTCCAATATGTTTGCACCTCTTATAGGTGTATGCACTATCTACTCTAAGGTGTTTGCATTTGCAAAGTATAGAAATCTCTGTGCCTGCAGATTTTAGATCACATATGATTCCCAGTCTACACAGGAGTAATTAAAGTCCCATATGTAGATAGTGTTTAGTTGAATGGTGACTGTCTTCAGTAGGTTTAGGTGTAAGACATGGGTTTTCTGGGACAGAGGGTGCCCTATAGCTTGCTAGGATATGGTATAGGACTCTGTTTGTAGTACTGTCCTGTTTAACCAACCTAAAGGTATGCTTGTTCATAGAAAACAAATCTGATGTGTGCAGAAATATTCAGACAAATGCCTTAGCTAGACATGCTTTAGAAGGTGGTCCTAAACATGAATTTAAGTTCAGATTAATTGATGTTAAATATAGGTATATTAGAGGGGGAGATTTTAACAATGCCTTGGATATCAATGAGTATAACTGGATTTTAAGGTTACAAGCAGATTGTAAACCTGGTATAAATAGTACTGTTACAAATAAACCAGTTTTAATCAGGAAACAAATGCAACATCATTAACTTATTTATACACTTTCATATAGGAAACTATTTTGTAAATTGTACATTTACTATCATTCAATGTTTTAATTGATTTTAATACTTGATTGGTTGACTGTGTCGTGTTTTTAATTTGTATAGATACATAAGCTGATTCAATCTAATGGCTTTTAGTAGCACTGAGGAAGGGTCTTCATCCAAAAGCTTTGCATTCTTATGGCTTTTAGTAACACTGAGGAAGGGTCTTCATCCAAAAGCTTTGCATTCTTATGGCTTTTAGTAGCACTGAGGAAGGGTCTTCATCCACAAGCTTTGCATTCTTATGGCTTTTAGTAGCACTGAGGAAGGGTCTTCATCCAAAAGCTTTGCATTCTTATCTTGTTTTAATAAAAGTCTTTTGGTGTTTCTAAGGACGGAGTTTTGTTACATTTGTTTTTCTTTGTTTCCTCCGACCTGGTCCCGATTTACCACTGAAAGTACAGTTGTGTACACTTACCATAAATGTAGATGTTCGAGTGTATTCACTATTGCAGTCATTACATTTGGGTAATCCTGCTGGCAGGTTGCCCTCAGCCGGCCTGAATTCCAAAGTCTTGGGTCCTGCATTGGCTGCCGTTGCCCCTTCCCTGACGTCAGGTCATCAGGGGTAAAATAGAAGCAGCCAATGCCATTTTCTTCAGTTTTTCTTGCCCCAGATGTCAGGTGCCCCCAAAAAGGGTAGCCAAATTTTACATAGATATTCAGAAATACACCAATATAAATTTTACCTTCATCTATAAGCAAATACACCACATAGGTAGTATAAATCAGAGAAGGAAAGGAAAGATAAGATCCAAAAGAAAAAAGGGGGAAGGCGGGTGGGTAACCTGGACTGCAACAGTGAATACACTCGAACATCTACATTTATGGTAAGTGTACACAACTGTACTATGTTCTTCGTGTTTCACTGTTGCAGTAATTACATTTGGGCAGATTCCCAAAGCTATGGTTGGGGGGCTGGAGCTAGACAGCAGTAGGAGTGGCTATGAGGCCCTGCAGGGCTGCAGTGGCAAAGCCTGTCCTGGATTTAGAGTAGAGTGACAGATGATAGTGCTTTGTAAAGGTGTGCACTGAACTCCAAGTAGCAGCCTCTAAAATGTCTCTGGTTGGTACTCCCCTGAGAAAGGCTGCTGAAGTGGCTGCAGCTCTGGTGGAATGTGGCTTAATGCCCTTAGACACTGGCTTGCCATGGTGCAAGTAGCAGAAACGAATGCAGTGCCTAACCACTTAGAAATAGTCTGTTTTGAGATAGCCTTTCCTTGTGATCCTGCAGCATATGCCACTAGTAATTGCTCTGTCTTCCTGAAAGCTTTGGTTCTGTCCAAGTAGAATCTAAGCTATCTGTGTACGTCCAAAGAATGCAGAATTCTCTCTCCCTTGTTCTGTGGATTTGGGTAAAAGGTTGGCAGATGAATAGTTTGGCTAAGAGCCACACTGGACACCACTTTAGGCATAAATGTTGGGTTTGTCCTCAGGGAGACCCTGTCTGGATGAAAGATGATAAAAGGTTCCACAGCCATGAGCGCCTGTAGCTCTGAAACTCATCTTGCAGAAGTAATTGCTAGGAGCAGAGCTGTTTTCCAAG